>NW_028077320.1:0-609 GCF_014824575.4 Sturnira hondurensis | reverse complement strand
CTCTAGAGGCTTTTTAAAAAGACTGTAGAATGAGACCAGACTAGCTGTGATCCACAGGTTGAGAGCTTGGTAGTGCGGGGCAACCAGGGTTAGCAGGACTGGGCTAGTGAGTCATTGAATTGGGAATCATGCAGTCAAGCTCTCAATGAGCGGACAGTAGTCCCTGCTTCAAAGCCAAACTACTTATTTTCTGACAAAGTCTTCAAATTTAGTTCCCCGCTGGGGGGCTCACAGTAGGTTCATTTGGGTATAACAGCCATCCCTTTGCAAGAGCAAGCTCAGCCACCCAGGGCTCAAAAGGAAAGATAGAAAGAGTCTTCCATTGGGGAAGATGCCAGCCCAGACCACAGGAGACAGTAAGCACTTTCTCCTGATCCCAGACAATGTCCCCACTCTGAGCTGCTCTCCCTTCTCCCCACAGAACTGCACCCCACAGGGATATCTTGGACTTGACTGAGCTGATGCAAACAGTTTTCTATTGAGGGACATGCCTTCAAGCTTGTATGAGGAGGCAGGCACTTCCTCCCCTTCCCTGGGTAACATATGTTGACCTCACCGGGGAAGACTAAATTTACTTCCTCACAATGTAGCCACATAACCCAGAATTTT
>NW_028077319.1:0-838 GCF_014824575.4 Sturnira hondurensis | reverse complement strand
GCATAGCTGTGTAGCTTTCCAATATAACTTTTTTAATTTTTAAAATATATCTACTGCTTTTAGAGAGAGAGGACAGGAGAGTGACAGAGAGAAACATCAATTGGTTGCCTCCCACAGGTACCCCGACCTGGGAATCAAACCCAAAATGCAGGCAAGTGCCCTGACCAGGGATCAAACCCGCAACCTTCCAGTGTACAGGACAGCGCTCCCACGCACCGAGCCACACTGGCCAGGGCTCCAGTGTGATATTTTTACAGTGCCGGGGACACCAGTCACTAGTGCCTGTTTACTTCCAGTTCAAGTCGGTGCCTGCTTGGAAAACATAGATGGGCTGGGCTTTTCTGGACGACAGAGAAGTGAGATTGTTCTCCCGCAGAGATTCACGGGGCTGTGGCCACCCAGCAGTGTGGGGAGCTCGGCAGTTGGTTTTCGTTCGTTTGCTCGCCCACTTCCCAACCCAGTTGACTTCGGGGCCGCAGATGCCAGCCATTAAGAAACCTCTCCAGCTGCACTGTTGGGAAGAGTAGGACTAAGATAGCTCTCCTCTCTTGGCAGTTGGCTCTGTACCATCCACTTAAGACTTACAGCCAGCCCCCGCCTCTGTGGCTGGGCACGGAGGACTTCCTCATGCCTCGGTTACCAGGCGACCGCATCCAGAAATAGGAGCCATTAGTAAGCATCGACCCCTGTCTCGCTTTTTGCATTTGCCATTGAACTTCAGCCTCACAACAGAAGCATTCCTATAATTAACAAACACCTCAGCGTACATGGAGCTAACATTTCAGATGAGCAGGAACGAGGTTAATCTATAAGCAAGTCACAGCTTTTTAAAGTGTCT
>NW_028077318.1:0-1076 GCF_014824575.4 Sturnira hondurensis | reverse complement strand
AGTTCCAACCTTTTCTGGAATCCTCAATTTCCTTTTCAGAGCAGATACAGAGTAAAATCTGGAACACAGAGTTCTGAAACAATATACAGGTAGAGGCATTCTCTTGCACCAATGAGTCCACTGGTGCCTCACAGAGACATACTCCTTCAGGCCCGGTCTCATGGCAGAGACATGCTGCTTTGCCTCAGGCTGTAGCACTTATCAGCCCCAAATGACCCTTCCTGGGTCCCGGGTGGCAAAGGCACTCTCCCCAACCGGCTACAGGTGACCTTTCCTAGGTCTTCAGGTACACAGGGTTTCTAATCAGAAACCAATGGCAGAGACTTGCTCTCTTCCAATCCAGTCTCATGGCAGAGACATGGCTTTGCCTCAGGCTGAAGCANTGGGTCCCGGGTGGCAAAGGCACTCTCTCCAACCGGCTACAGGTGACCTTCACTAGGTCTTCAGGTACGGAGACATGCTCCTTCAGGCCCGGTCTCATGGCAGAGACATGCTGCTTTGCCTCAGGATGAAGCACTTGTCAGCCCCAAATGACCCTCCCTGGGTCCTGGGTGGCAAAGGCACTCTCCCCAACCGGCTACAGGTGACCTTCACTAGGTCTTCAGGTATGGAGACATGCTCTCTTCCGATCCGGTCTCATGGCAGAGACATGCTGCTTTGCCTCAGGCTGAAGCACTTGTCAGACCCAATTGACCCTTCCTGGGTCCCGGGTGGCAAAAGCACTCTCCCCAACCGGCTACAGGTGACCTTCACTAGGTCTTCATGTGTGGAGACATGCTCCTTCAGGCCCGGTCTCTTGGCAGAGATATGCTGCTTTGCCTCAGGCTGAAGCACTTATCAGCCCCAAATGACCCTTCCTGGGTCCCAGGTGGCAAAGGCACTCTCCCCAGCCGGATACAGGTGACCTTCACTAGGTCTTCAGGTGTGGAGACATGCTCCTTCAGGCCCGGTCTCACGGCAGAGACATGCCCTTTGCCTCAGGCTGAAGCACTTGTCAGCCCCAGGTGACCCTCCCTGGGTCCCAGGTGGCAAAGGCACTCTCCCCAACCGGATACAGTGACCTCCACTAGGTCTTC
>NW_028077317.1:0-810 GCF_014824575.4 Sturnira hondurensis | reverse complement strand
AGTTTAGAGAAATTGCTTCCTCCCCTAACTAAAATGTTCTTCTTTGATGTACCCAATCATCTTTATAGTTTCTTCCTGATGCTCTTGTTTAGCATTTTAGAATAGCATTTGATAACAGAGATCCAGGTCTCCAGGTTTTGGAATAGTCTACTCATCTTCTTAATTGATGGAGCCTCAAGAGATTGGTAAACTTGGAAGGGTAAGGAGAGAACTGTAATTATCACTGTTAATGTATGTTTAGGTATTTTAGCTCTTGTGAAAATTTAAATTAGCCCTTATTCCTGTGGTCCTCAGAATCTCCTAGAGACATGCAGAGGAGAAACACAAGATTATAAACCTGAATCAGGAAAGGTTGGCTCAGCCATTGAACATCTATAGGTATTCTTGCTGTAAAAATCAACTAAGGTAAAGACATTTGCATAATCAAATAAGTGTAGTAACAGTCAGTTAAGCAAAGTAATAGTTTTCCACTCTACATAATTTTGGTTATTATTACTAAGCCAATATACATTATGAATTTTATAATGGGAACATTATATGATGTGCTTGTGAAACTTGCTCAATTTTGAAAATGTCTCAATATCTTGAGAAACCCTAATGTTTTGCAAAACATAGTTTAGGAAATCTTGCCCTGGCAAGATTAAAATGAGATATTAGTTCTCTATATAGTCTTCTACCCACACTCTAATTAGCATCATGAAAACTACCATGGTTTAAGAGCTGAACCCCTAAGTTGGTTTCATGAAGTTGCTATCACTCAGTTACCTGCTTCAGTCTTTTTCCTGGATACCAATCATTTTTCTTTTCTTA
>NW_028077316.1:0-624 GCF_014824575.4 Sturnira hondurensis | reverse complement strand
GGACAGAGGGGACTCCAAGGACAGTGTTACCCCAGCACAGGCCCAGCACATGCACAGCACACACATGCCCTGGAGCTAACCTTCCAGTGAGTCTGGGGTCTGTCACCCCGTGGAAGGCTTCCACAGCTCGCACTCTCCCTAAGATGCATGCCGTATGCCGCCTTCGGCTGCCTGTGTCAGGTGCCCTCCTGTCATGTGTGTCACATGCCTGCCCTTGTTGAGGTGCTGCATGGGCCATCTGCCACGCACTCACATGTGCCCACTACAGGTAGGGCATGTGCCCCACCACATGTTTGCCATGTGTGTTCCATGCATCCCTGCAATGCATGCCACATGTCTCACCACAGTGCAAGTCCCCTGTCACATGTTCCACATGTCTCTGTGCACACAGCACACATGTTCCTGCTGTGGCACCGCATGTGCCTGGCCGTGTGCCACATGGTTGTCGTGTGTTCCCTGTGGCACAGGCATGTGTGTTGTGTGTGCCTGGCCACAGGTGTTCAGTGCCCCATCACATGTGGTGTGCCCTGTCCTGTGTTGCATGTGCTGCTGTGTGTTGCATGCCCCTCACACATGCACCCTGCATGTTGTGCCCATGCTCCTGTCACACATCATGAGAGGCCC
>NW_028077315.1:0-963 GCF_014824575.4 Sturnira hondurensis | reverse complement strand
CCTCTTGGGTCCACTTCTTTGGGACTCTCTGAGCTTCCTGGACTTCCTGGAAATCTATTTCCTTTGCCAGACAGGGGAAGTTTCCTTTATTATTTGTTCAAATATGTTTTCCACTCGTGGCTGTTTTTTTCCCCTTCTGGTACCCCTATAATTCGGATGTTGGAACGTTTAAAGATGCCTTGGAGGTTCCTAAGCCTCTCCTCATTTTCTTGAATTCTCATTTCTTCATTCTTTTCTGGTTGGATGTTTCATTATTCCTTCTGGTCTATTCCATTGATTTGAGTCCCAGTTTCCTTTCCATCACTATTGGTTTCCTGTGCATTTCCCTTCATTTCAGTTAGTTTAGCCTTCGTATGTTCCTCTAATTTGTGACTATAATCAACCAGTTCTTTGAGCATACTGATGACCAGTGTTTTGAACTGTGCATCTGAGAGGCTGGCTATTTCTTGGTCACTTTGAGTTATCGGCTCTGGGGCCTTGAGTTCTTCTTGAGCCATCTTTTAGACTGTTCGTGCTTGTTATGTATCAGTATCAGGATCAGAGCCCTAGGTGTTCACCAGAGCAGGGCAATTCAGTCGCTGGGTTGTGACACTGTATGTGGGGGCGGGATCAAAGAGGAGCAATGGTGGCCCCATTTACCACCTCCCGCCGCTGCCACCGCAGCTGCCACCATCACTGGGGCCCGCTTGTTTCATCCCACTGCACGCGAATGTACCACCGCAGTCAGCCCTCCACCACTGGGTTCGTCTGCCGGGGTCTGTGCGGTCTGTCTCACTGTGCGCGAATGTGCGACCGCAGGCAGTCTGCCCCGCACCCCAACTGGGTCTGGGCTGCCTGGGTGCCTAGGTCGGGGGATCTTTCCTGCCTGACCCTGCTCCGCTGCTGGCTCTGCCCCTCTTACCCGTCCCGGCTGAAGGGTTCGTTTTTGTCTGGGGTTAGGTTTTGGTTTAGGTTTAGGGTTAG
>NW_028077314.1:0-1496 GCF_014824575.4 Sturnira hondurensis | reverse complement strand
GGACTTTAATAGTGTCATGGCTTATATTTAAGTCTTTTATCCACCTTGAATTCATTCTGGTGTATGATGTAAGTTGGTGCTCGAGTTTCATTTTTTTGCATGTAGCTGTCCAGTTCTCCCAACACCATTTGTTGACGAGGCTATCTTTACCCCATTTTATGAAACTGCCCCCTTTGTCAAATATTTATTGACTGTAGAGAGTTGGGTTTATTTCTGGGTTCTCTATTCTGTTCCATTGGTCTATGTGCCTGTTTTTATGCCAGTACCAGGCTGTTTTGATTACAGTGGCCTTGTAATACAGTATGACATCAAGTATTGTGATCCCTCCTACTTTGTTCTTCTTTCTTAACATTGCAGCTGCTATGCAGGGTCTTTTATGGTTCCATATAAATTTTTGAAGTGTTTGTTCTATGTCTGTGAAATATGCCATTGGTACTTTAATAGGTATTGCATTGAATATGTAAATTGCTTTGGGTAGTATGGACATTTTGATGATTTTAATTCTTCCAATCCATGAACACGGTATACGTCTCCATTTGTTTGTGTCTTCCTTGATTTCTTTCTTCAGTGTTGTGTAATTTTCTGCGTACAGGTCTTTAACCTCCTGTGTTAGATTTATTCCCAGATATTTTATTTTTCTTTTTGCTATATCGAATGGGATTTTTTTTTCTTGATTTCTGCTTCTGCTGATTCATTCTTAGTATACAGAAATGCCTTTGATTTCTGGATATTGACTTGGTATGCCGCTGTTTTGCCAAATTCATTTATTAGTTCAAGCAGTTGTTTGGTAGAGTCTATAGGATTTTCCATGTACACTATCATGTCATCTGCAAACAATGACAGTTTTGTTTCCTCCTTTCCGATTTGGATGCCTTTTATTTCTTTTTCTTGTCTGATTACTGTGGCTAGAACTTCCAATACTATATTAAATAGAAGTGGTGAAAGTGGACAACCATGTCTTGTTCCTGATCTTAGTGGAAAAGCTTTCAGTTTTTGCCCATTCAGTATGATGTTGGCTGTAGGTCTTTCATATATGGCCTATATTATACTGAGGAATGCTCCCTCTATTCCCACTTTGCTGAGTACCTTTATCATAAATGGGTGTTGTACCTTATCAAAAGCTTTTTCCACATCTATTGATATGACCATGTGGTTTTTGTCCTTGCTTTTATTTATGTAGTGTATTACATTTACTGATTTGTGGATATTGAACCATCCTTGCATCCCTGGGATGAATCCCAGTTGGTCATGGTGTATGATCTTTTTGATGTATTGTTGGATGCGATTTGCTAATATTTTGTTGAGGTTTTTAGCATCTATGTTCATCAGTGATATTGGCCTAAAGTTTTCTTTCTTTGTTTTGTCTCTATCTGGTTTTGGAATTAGGATGATGCTCGCTTCATAAAAAGAGTTTGGGAGTTTCCCATCATTTTGGATTTTTTTAAATAGTCTGTGAAGAATAGGGGATAGTTCTTCCTTAAAAGCTTTGTAGAATT
>NW_028077313.1:0-1005 GCF_014824575.4 Sturnira hondurensis | reverse complement strand
CATGGATTGAATGCTTACCATAAGCCTGCTGTGGTGAGTGAATGTTATTTTTTATTAATTATTAAACAGATTCAGTCTTTTTATGTTTAAATTTTATTTTATTTATTTTTAAGGTACATTTTATTGATTATGCTATTATAGTTTTCTCAATTTTCCTCCCTTTATCCCCTCTCCACCCTGCCTCCATGATCCTCCAGCATTCCCCCCACTTTAGTTCATGTCCATGGGTTGTACATACAAGCTCTTTGAGTTCTCTGTCTCCTATACCATTTTTTAATTTTTCCCCATCTATTTTATGCCTACTAATTATGCCTCTTCTTCCCTGTACCTTTACCTTTCCCCTGATATCTCCCTTCCCCCTCCCCACTGACCTCCCTCTGTGTGATGTCCATTTCTCTGATTCTGCTCCTATTCTGGTTGTTTGCTTAGTTTTTGTTTTCATTGTTTTTCTTTTATTTTGGGTTCATTTGCTAATAGTTGTGAGTTTGTTGTCATTTTATTGTTCACATTTTTATCTTCTTTTTCTTAGATAAGTCCCTTTAACATTTCATATAATAAGGGTTGGGTGATAATGAACTCCTTTAACTTGACCTTATCTAGGAAGCACTATATCTGCCCTTCCATTCTAAATACAAGCTTTTCTGGATAGAATAATCTTGGATATATGTCCTTGCCTTTCATGACTTCAAATGCTTCTTTCCAGTCCCTTCTTGCCTGCAAGGTTTCTTTTGAGAAATCAGCTGATAGCCTTATTGGAACTCTTTTGTAGGTGACTCTCTCCCTTCCTCTTGCTGCTTTTAGGATTCTCTCTTTGTCTTTAATCTTGGGTAACTTAATGGTGATGTGCCTTGGTGTATTCCTCTATGGGTCCAACTTCTTTGGGATTCTCTGGGTTTCCTGGACTTCCTGGGAAACTATTTCCTTTGCCAGGTTGGGGAGGTTTTTCTTCATTATTTGCATAAGTTTTCAATTTCCTACTCTTGTTCTTCTCCTTCTGGCACCCCT
>NW_028077312.1:0-957 GCF_014824575.4 Sturnira hondurensis | reverse complement strand
CACTTGGATGACTGTTGCTCACTTTCAAGCTGTCCAATGAGTGGGGTATTGCTCATTGTGGGGTACACAGTGATATGGTATGTAATAGCCAACCTGAATCACCCAACAAGGAAATTACATAAATTTTCCATTCTACAGAATGGCAATCCAGGTCTGTCTCCTAGTGATTTGATTGATGGCTTCTCTGTGAAAATTTTAGCAGGAATTGAAATAAGTCCTGTTTTTTTTTTTTTTTTTTTACTGAACCATAGCACTTTTCTCTCCTTTTGCAGCTGGACATCCAGAGAGGTAAGTAATAACATCTATTCAATACGTAGCTGCTACCGGCTCAATAAGTGCCAGCATGGCAAATTTACCGTAGGCCAAATTAGTGCATCACAATGGAAGGTCAATGGTAGTTTGATCTCAAAGTGGGTCCCCAGGCCTGTAGCATCAGTATCACCCGGGACTCCTTAGAATGCAAATTCTCAGGTCCCAGGCCTCTTGAATCAAATTGCTTTAATGAGCACTCCAGGTGATTCTGATCCCTGCTAATGTTTTGAAACTCCTGGTCTATGATAGTTAATGCACCAGTTAACAACTAAGGGTTATTTTTCTTGGGCCCACTTTTATTCTAAAAACAAAGATTACATGACATGTCAGTCTGTTCTGTATGACCAGGTAAATTTAACAAACCCAAATTAAATTTCTTGTATGCCTATCAACTCTGAGTTATTAGAAATATGAGGCTATTACCTAATGTGGCTTCTCATTTCAAGTGGGGAAACTTCAATTCACATTAATAACTGAGGAGGGAAAATGCACAAAGTTAAGATAAGTTTTTTTCCTTCAGGGGTCTCACAATCTAGTGGGAGTATTTAAGTACACAAATACATGAAATATATTACAGCTTGTCATGAGCTCTTTGGAGAAATGCAAAGCCAGGGAGTGAGGTTAGGGGTTGAGCCTTATATAGAA
>NW_028077311.1:0-501 GCF_014824575.4 Sturnira hondurensis | reverse complement strand
CCTCATCTGGCAAACTGGGGGACCTAGGCTCAGACAAGGGGCGTGTCCTCTCAGAGCGTCCATCTCCTTCTGCAGAGTCAGGTTGTGGAGCTTGTTCTCCAGCCTCAAAGCCCACGCGTTATCCCTGAAGTCCTGCTTTGTAATTTGAAATCATCACTAACGACCCATGTTATCAGAGGCATAATTTGAGGTCAATTGAAAAGCCTAACTTGAAATTTAAACAATCATTTTCTTACTATGTTATCCTACTATTTTATTATTTAAAAATTTATAAGGATCCTTCAAAAGGCACAGGAAAGGGAAACTTGCTTAATTATGTTTTCATTAATTCTGCTAAACAGGTCTGTTGCCAATGACTGCATAATTTGGTCCCAGCAGCAAAATCACCTGGAATGCTCAGGAAAAAAGGGCTTCAGTTTAATCAGAACAAAGCAGTTCACTGGGAAAAATCATATTTTTTATTCCTCATCAGAAGACCAGTAACCTCAGAGTCATGATTGA
>NW_028077310.1:0-754 GCF_014824575.4 Sturnira hondurensis | reverse complement strand
CAATAAAATATATTTAAAAAAATAAAAAGAAAAAAACTAAAAAAAAAAAAAGAAGTTGGCGGCGGAGTAGGACAAAGGATTTCGCTTCTCTCCATGCACTGGAGAAGGACCTGGCTGATCTGTGGAAGAGCACAGCAGATGCCAAACTGGGACCCAGCATATAAGAAGGCAGGACTCCAGAGAGTGTGACGGACACTGAATGACCAGAGATTGAGGAGAGGAGACGACCACAGATCAACAAGGTGTGAGAGAGCAGCGCAGAGGCGGTGGCAGGCCCTCTGCCAGGCCGCGCCAGGGCCCTGGCCGGCCGACCCGGTCTCTGGGAGCTGAGGGTGGGCAACACCGTCTCTGGGAGAGAACTGGTCACCGGCACCATCCCCATCTGGCAGGGCGCAGATTGGAAAACACCATAAGAGATCGGTCTACCAGTAGTGGCGGAGAGAGGAGTGGGCATTCGGAAGCAAACCAGACAGCTCTGATAACCCGTGCAGTCAGGTTGCTGGCTTGGGAGAACTGAGAGTTGCCAGATCACTCCCTGCTTCGAGGGGCCTGTGCCTGCCCTCGAGCAGTCCCGGGGGTTCTTGGGCTGCTGTCAGGGCCTCCAGAAGTGGGTCAGATGCGAGCTCCATCCCTACTCAGCCGGCACAGACCAGCTCCATCCCTGCTCCTCCGGCAGTGCAGACCAGCTCCATCCCTACTTGCCCGTCTGCAAGGCGGCGCAGGCCAACTCCATCCCTGCTCAGCTGACGCAGAC
>NW_028077309.1:0-1796 GCF_014824575.4 Sturnira hondurensis | reverse complement strand
GTCAGCCAGCTCTCCGAACACAAACACGCAAGCAGGCAAACACACCCCCTGAGGGCCGGCATTGGCCAGTCACCAGTTTCTGTAGTTTCTGTGGTGTAACTTTTCCCACCATGGCCAGTTTCAAGTTACCATTGCGTTGTCACTGAACGTAGGATTGGGAGGTGATGTCCAGAAGCCGCTCTCATATGGTGGTCTCAGCCAGCTTCAGCACAGCACTGAGTACAGCCGCGCTTGCTGTTGGCAGTTCCCAGCACGACTGAGAGGCAGCTGCGGAGATTTCCCGTGTACCCCCTGCCCCCACTACCAGCACCCCCACCAGGGGGTACGTTTGCTGTACCAGTGAACCTGCAGGACACGTTACTGTCACCCGAGGACCATACCTTGGGTTCCACTCCCGGTGTTGTACACCTCATGGGCGTGGACAAATGTCTGATGTCGTGTCCTCCATGAGTTTCGTACAGAGTGGTCTCACTGCTCTGGAATCTCCCCAAGCTTCACCATTCGTGTCTCTCCCTTAGCCCCTGGCCGCCGCTGATCTTTTCACTGTCTCCGTAGTGTGCCTTTGGAGGCAAACCGTGTCACACTGTTGGAATCAGGTAGTAGGGCAGCCTTTTGAGACGGGCTTCTTTCACTTAGTATTGTAACGTGCATTTAAGGTTCCTCCATGTCTTTTCATGGCTTGATAGCTCATTTCTTTTTCGTGCTGAATACTACTCCATTGTTTGGATATACCGCAGTTTATTTACCCATTCACCAACTGAGGGGCGTCTTGGTAGTTTCCACATTTCAGCAAGTCTGAGTAAAGTTTCGGCACACATCCGTGTGCCGGTTTTTGTGGGGGCCTGGTTTTGTGCTCCTTCGGGTATATGACAGGGACCATGATGGCTGGATTACATGTTAAGAGAGTGTTTCATGGTGTAAGAAACCACCAAACCATCTTCCAAAACGGCTGTGCCGGTTTGCAGTCCCACCAGCCGCGAATGAATGAGTTCCTGCTGCTCCACATCCTCGCCGGCACTTGGTGTTGTCGGCATCGGATTTTGGCCAGTCCGATGTGTGTGTAGTGTGATCTCGTCGTTTTATTTCCATTACCCTGGTGATCTGTGATGTGGCACAGCTTTTCAAACTTTCCACCTATCTTTGGTGAGGTGTCTGTGAAGGTCTTTGCCCCAATAGTTTTTCTTACTAAACTTTGTTTTAATGAGTTGTTGCCCCAATTTCTAATTAAGTTTTTTTTTTATTGTAGAGTTTTAAGAGTTCTTTATATGTTTGGGGCCACAGTCCTCTGTCACATATGTTTTTTGGCAAATACTTTCTCATAGTCTTCCTTGTCTTTTTATCTTCTTGATGGTCTTTTAGTCTCTTGCAGAGCAGGAATATTTAATTTTAACAAATTCTAGATTTTACTTATTTATTTATAGAAATGGGAAGGAGGAAGAAAGAGCTGGAAAGAAACATTGATGTGTGAGAGGTGTATCAACTGGTTGCCTCTCACACGCCCCCAACCAGAGACTTGGCCTGCAGCCCAGGCATGTGCCCTGACCAGGAATTGAACCGGCGACCCTTTGGTTCACAGGCTGGCACTCGATCCACTGAGCCACAGCAGCCAGGGCAATTTTGATGAATTCTGGCTTATCACTTCTTCCATGGATCATGCCTATAGTGTCACATCTAAAAAGTCATCGTCAAACCCAATGTCATCCAGGTTTTCTTTCACGTTACCTCTCGAAGGTCTGTAGTTTCTGCATTTGACATTGAGGCCTGCAATCCATTGTGGTTGGTATTTGCAAAGGTGT
>NW_028077308.1:0-720 GCF_014824575.4 Sturnira hondurensis | reverse complement strand
AGGGCACACACTCCCAGCCAGGCTTTCCTGGTCTCACAGGCTTGGGCTTGGATCCTTCCCAGTGCTGTGGCTGCACACACTGGGCAACTCACAATTCTTCCAAGCTGGCAACCACAGCCTGACTCCCGGTGCTTCTCGGTCTGAGCCCAGCTTGGTAGGGATGAATCTGGCAATTGGCGCTTCCCCAGGGGCCCTGTCAGTCTCGTGCAGCGCCCCGAGGCTGTGTGAGCGCCCGCTGGAGTCCCCAGCTGGAGTCCCTGGCTGGAGTCCCCCGGTATTGGGAATGCGCACCACTGGGAATGCGCGCCACCGGGTATGCACGCCACCGGGAATGCACGCACCACCGGGAATGCAGGGGATTCCCAGACTTCCAAGCTGGTGACCACACTGGATTCTGGATGCTTCTCAGTCTGCGCCCAGCTGGGTAGGGATGGATCTGGAGCTTCCCTAGGGGCCCTGTAAGTGGCGCGCAGCGCCCCGATGCTGTGTGAGCATCCGCTGGAGTCCCTAGCTGGAGTCCCCCGGTATCGGGAATGCGCACCTCCGGGAATGCGCGACACCCAGACCTCCAAGCTGGCAACTACAGCCTGCCTTCTGGTGCTTCTCAGCCTGCGCCAGGCTAGGTAGGGAGGGAGCTGGTGACTGGTGCTCTTCCAGGGGCACTGACCTATCCCGAATCTCCCCCGAGACTGTGGGGGCGCCGGCTCAGGCTACTGGGAA
>NW_028077307.1:0-749 GCF_014824575.4 Sturnira hondurensis | reverse complement strand
TTATTAGAGCTGATAGGCCTGTAGCAGCAAATAGATAATGCCAGAAAAAGCCCGTGTGTGCTAAGAAGTAGGCTTCTGCACGAGCTTTTATCTCCTAACCAGCTTCCCAGTATTCTTGGTATAACGTCTTGACACCCCGCTCTCAGCCTTCTGAATGCAGTGTTGTTTCTTGACCTCCCGTATCTTGTCGGAGTGTTTGTAAATCTCGTGGCGTGGTTTTGAGTGGCAGTAACACAAGCTCGGGCTTGCCTGGTTTGTCTCTGCGGTTCCACCTGCAAGTGTCTGCTTTCAAACACGCCCCTTTCTGGTCTCCTGACAGGAGTACTCCCCCGGCTACAAGAGGCGCAGGACCGTGGAGGACTTCAACAAATTCTGCACCTTTGTCTTGGCCTATGCGGGCTACATCCCTTATCCGAAGGAGGTAATGAGTCCTCTTCAGCACTCTCGAGTCCTTTCTTGCTGGCGGGGAGACCGGGTGTCTGGCAAGGAGGCCGTGTGGAAGGGGTTGTGCAGGAGGACTTCAGACTGTAGTTGAGCAGTCTTCTTGGACACGTAGACCAGCCTGGGAAATGGTTCCTCAGACTCTGGTGGGAAATAAAATGAAAGCTTGTCTAGAAATGATTAGTAAACTCTCAGAGTTGGCTTGAAAATTAACTATTTGTTATCTGCCTGCTCTTTAAAAATTTTTATTTTTCAATTACAGTTTATATTCAGTATGATTTTTTGTTAGTTGCAGCGTGCAGCACAGT
>NW_028077306.1:0-1182 GCF_014824575.4 Sturnira hondurensis | reverse complement strand
CCATTGTCAGGGGGAGAGAAGAAAGTCCCTCAACACCCTAACCCTTTTGGAACGGGAAGATCTCAGTGGCATTGCATCTAGTAGCCAGAGGAGCAGACCCCAAATAGGCCATGGTGAGTGGCAATGGGCCAGGTGGAAACTGCAGAAGGTTCGTGCAGTTTCACAGAAGACCTGATCCAGCCTTTTCTGGGCCGAGTCCCACCACCACCCCATCAATCCCATGTCAAATATGCCATCAGGCAAGTCAATAAGGTTCCTGAATGTGGTTTCTTTTGTCCATCCCCAAAACTAGCCACCACCCTCCTCCTCCNCCCCCCCCATGCTAAGTCCCTCCCTCTCAAAGGCTCTTGGCTCTTTCCATTGCTCTTAACAGAAAGCCCAAGCTCCTTACGCAGACACTCATGGCCTTTCATGATCTGGTCTCTGCCAACGTTTCCACCCATACACCCTGACTCATAGACTTTCTCCTCCTCCCCCAAACATTTCAGGCCCCACAAATCTGTCCTTTAGCTCCTTTCTTGAAAAGGCTAGTTCATATTTAAAAGAAAGCGGTATGGGGAGGTGCTAAGCTTTGTCAGTGCACAGGACAACACAAATGAACTTGGGATCGTCTTTTCCACCTACAAACTGGTAAAAAATTTTGAAAGATCTAGAATATCTAGTGATTACGAGGGAAGAGGGGCCATGCACGAGTCTGTTGGTGAGAGCGTAGGAGTTGTAACATACCGACTTTTGAAGGCAGATTGCTTTGGTCACAACCATCAGATTTTCCAGATCCTTTCTCACTGAAGATCTGAAACAAATACCTATGTCACACATGTCCACTGCAGCCTTCTTTGTCAAAAGTAAGACACAACTTCAGTGTTTCCCACCAAAGAGCAAAAACAAACAATAGAAACAGAGCCACTAGGTCATTTATGATGCATCCAAACTGCTACGTCTATGAAACTGGTAAAAAGAATGAAGCAGATTTGCATGGACTGATTTCGAAGGATGTGCAAAATACACTGTTAATGCCAACACAATGTAAAATAGAATAATATGATCTCTGTTTGGGAAGAAAAACTGAGGAAAAATGTAATACATGCATCATTTCTGCTCAGGGGGCCCCCACATCCTGGGCAGTCGGAGTGGGGAGCCATGAGCAAATAGGAAAAACTTTTCACTTTTTTCTTTGTCCAC
>NW_028077305.1:0-2356 GCF_014824575.4 Sturnira hondurensis | reverse complement strand
AAAAGTCTTAGATGTTAATCTAGATGTAAACTAGATGTTAACCTGTGTTTTATTGACCTGTAAATTGATAGAATTGCTTGAAACTTTATTTCATACTCTAATAACCATATGACCATGTCTTTGAGATTTTTATGGTTCCCAGGGGACTTACCTTCTCAAAATCATGGCTGCCTTTGCAGTTTTTCACTCATCCATTCATCCACACATCCTTTCACCCTTCCTTCCTCCCTCCCTCCCTCCCTCCCTCCCTCCCTCCCTCCCTCCCTCCCTCCCTCCCTCCCTTCCTTCCTTCCTTCCTTCCTTCCATTTGTTCACTTATTCATTCACCTCTTATGTACCAGGCACTACTTTAAGCCCTTGAGATGCTTGAGACTACCTCTCTGATGAATGAGACAGTCAGTTTTGGGACTGTCTGTCTATTCTCTCTTTGTCTCTGCTTCTCACTACATAGTCCCCAAATCAGAATTTCCCCTTTCCCCTCACTTTTCACCAAACCATTTATAAAAGGGATTTTTGTGTCTAGATTTTCCTGAATTTTTGAATATATGAAATTTTATACTAAAGAAACACATATAACTTAAAATTCATGATAAGAATTTCCTTTTAAAAATATTTTGTTTATTTATTTTTAGAGAGGGGGAAGGCAGGAAGACATGGGGAGGAGAGAAATATTAATGTGTGGTTGCTTCTCACACAAACCCTACTGGGGACCTGGCCTGTAACCCAGTCACGAGCCCTGATTGGGAATCGATCATGAGCCCTGTGGTTCACAGGACAGCACTCAGTTCACTGAGCCACACCAGCCAGGGAAAGAAATTCCTGTTTCGAAGGTCCTTTAGCTACTTTCTGTAAGTTGGGTTCTGGGATCCCTGACTGTGTTCCATGGCCCATTTGCCCCTCGTTCTCTCTCCTGCGTTTTCTCACTTTACCCACTTTTAATTTGCTAAGTAATTAAAGGCAAGCAAAAGAGAATACTTGATTAGTTTTTACTGCTTTATTTATTTTTAGTGTGGAGAATCTTAGGTATTTCATTTATTGTGGAGAATCTTAGGTATTTCATTTATTGTCTTTGCTTTTGCTAACCTATAACCACTGCACTTTCTCTTAATTCACTTTCTTTTCAATGCATTTCGCTCCACAAAACCGGTCCCCACCACAAAAAAGAAATTGAAAACTGTACTTGAACAATAATTAAATTTAAAAAAAAGAAAAAAAAATCTGGTACTATCTGTTCAAAAAGTTTTCACACTGCTCCAAGAAATTTACCTCTAATGTGATAGGCGCTGCGATACATTGATAAATAACATCCAACAAACTGATCGAATTAGTGGTAAAGAGAATTTCAAAGATTGTTTGTTGTGCAGCTACATATAGACTCTTCAAATCTGTATTCACCAGTGAACTATGCATGTATGACAGCGATGTAGTTCAAAAGGGCTATTATTTCCAGACAGATGAATATTTGTCAATCTTCAGTTTTTAATTTAAGCACAAAAATTGGCTCCTTTCAAACTTTCTGTTGCATGATGTATCAGTTTAATCTAGACTAGTGGTTTTCGACCAATGTGCTGCAAGAATTTTTTATAACATGCAATACCTGACTATTTAGTCAGGGGTTCTAACCTCTTTTCCCTTAGATTGTCAAGTGAAAAATGACCACGGCCAACACAACAAGAGCCCTTTGGAGTGAAGGCCCTGTCTTGAACCATAAATGTATGGGTCATACAATAGAGTTGCATCTTATTGGCCACCTTGTATAATAAAGTTGCATTTGATTGGCTACTTCTTGGCACCAAAAATTCTTGTGTGCAAGTATAGGCACTTGATTTTTTAAAAAATTCACTTTGGAGCAAAAAAGGTAGGTAATTACTACTATTATTTTTTGTTAATCAAAATTACACGTTTCTGTCAGACTGGCAAAAATGTATTTTTTGGTGTGCTCTGTAGTTGTAGTAATTAGTTTGTGTGCTATGTGGTAAAATGTTAAAAATACATGGTCTACATCATAGTTAATATTAGAATCACCATTCCATAAAAAAGGTCACTAAGTAAGCCACTTTGGGGAATATATGATCATTCTGGAAGGCTGAGTGAGATATGGAAAACACACACACATTTTTATGACACAACTGAGCCTAAACTTTTCAGACAGGTGAGCTAATAATGCCCCTTTATCTTTTTTTAAAAAATATATTTTATTGATTATACCATTACAGTTGTTCTATTCCCCCCTTTCATTCCCCTCCACCCTGCACACCCCTCCCCCACTATTCCCCCTTTTTGTTTATGTCCATGTGTCACAAGTTCTTTAGATTCTATATTTCCCATACTATTCTTGCCCTCCCCCCTATCTATT
>NW_028077304.1:0-1097 GCF_014824575.4 Sturnira hondurensis | reverse complement strand
CCTTATTATATGAAATGTTCAAGGGACTTATCTAAGAAAAAGAAGATAAAAAATATGAACAGTGAAAGGCCAGCAAACTCACAGTTATTAACAACCACACCTAAAACAAAAGCAAACTAGGCAAACAAATAAAACAGAAACAGAACAGAAATGGAGATCACATGGAGGGTTAGCCACAGGGGAACTGGAGGAGGAGAGAGGGGGGAAAAGGTACAAAGAATACATAGCATAGATGGTAGGTAGAAAATAGACAGGGGGAGGGCAAGAATAGTATGGGAAACGTAGAAGCTAAAGAACTTATGAACCATGGACGTGAACTAATGTGGGGAATGTGGGTGGGAGGGGGTGTGCAGGGTGGAGGGGAATGAAGGGGGGGAATGGGACAATTGTAATAGAATAATCAAATAAATATATTTTAAAAAATAAAATAAAATAAAATAAAATAAAATAAAATAAAATAAAATAAAATAAAATAAAAAGGGAAGGACACCAGCCCTGGACAGGCAGATAGACCCTTAAAGTGCAGCTGAGCCCTGGGGAGGCCAAGATATATTTAAGGATCTGATATGATGATAAAGTGACATTCTAATTCACCTGGCAAAGTATGAATTACTTCCTAGACATTGTTTGGTTACCTGGCTAATTTTTTTCAGTGAAAAATTATATCCTTAAATAATACCTGACTCCAAAATAAATTCCACTGGATTTCCGTATGTAAATATTAAAAATTTAACATATAAGGGGATATTCAATAACTTTTAGATCCCATATCATATCTTTTCTAAAGTAATTTCCACATATATTCAAGATTTAAATACGAAACTGCAAAACAAAGAGACAATATAAATGAATACTCTTATTCCTATAACCTTTTGGGCCAAACTGCATCCTCATTTGCATAAGGATGGACCAATCAGGGACCAGGGGTGGGGACTTCTGGCCAGCTCCCCTCAGGTTTGGGAAGTGTACCTTCCCTTTCCACAGAAAAATGAAGTATGAGTCTGACGGGCTGAAGTGAAACACCAAAGATGTCTCACTAGAGCAATGTGAGGCCGGCCTATGAGGAGTGCAGCAGAGGAGTGGGGCAAAGTACATAT
>NW_028077303.1:0-2094 GCF_014824575.4 Sturnira hondurensis | reverse complement strand
ACATTAACATCAAAAGAGAAAAGGCAGCGTCCACAGCCACGTGCATGCACCGGCACCGCCCAGTTGTACAAAGGGACAGAAAGCACACACACTCGCCCTCAAAGTGGGCCTCCCGACCAGTAGTTCCCAGGGACATGCTAGAGCCCTGCGTCTTTCCTGAAACATGCACAGATGACGAAGAAGAACAGAGGGACTAATAAAAAGACAAGCATTGTTTTCAATAATCTACTGTTCTGGAGCCCCTGCTTCATTAATCATACAAAACAGGAAAAGAAAGGGAAATACACATATGAGGGAAGGGGAGAAAGGGAGGTAAAAAACCATCTATGGTCCTCACATTCTTTTTTATAAAAAACTGAAAGAGATGGGGTTGGTGATTTTCCTTGGGTGGCGAGGTTGTGGGTGTTCAGTTTTGTGCTTCTTTCCCTAGGTATCCTCCGTATTTGTAAGAATGTATTTTACTGTGGAAATCGAGGGGAGCACATTTTTTAAATCAGCACCCAGTTGTGAAGGTGTGCACTGCAGAACCCACATCTTTAGCATCACCACAGAGGGGGCTGTGTGGTCACTGGGTTTGTTGCTGCCCTGGTGAGAGAGCGCCTGGTCATTAGCTAAATAGGTCTGAACTTTAGGGCCTGAGGACCTGGCCATTACAAGTTGGAGGGGGGGATATAAACACATGCGTGAACACCTTTGTGCATAAAAAGACATTGTCAAACCATATTCCAGTGCCTCTGGAATGTGTTGAGAATGCGCTAAGCATCAAATTCCTCCTCTTACTCAAATGGCCCAGCTGGCCAGGTCCCCAGGGAGCAGAATCAAATCTGAGGTGAGTATACCTGGTCCTCAGTTTACAGTATGGATGTCCAAGGGTGAGATGCCAGATCACAAGTCAGAAGGTCATCCAAGTGCGTTGGCCTAGGCAGAGCAGAAGAAGCTGGACGCTGAGCTGGAAGACAGGCCCAGGGACCTGAGGCCACCAGGGGTCAAGGTGTAAGTGGGAGTGAGTTCTCTGTGGGGATTTGCCACTGCAGTGTGGCCAGGATGGGGCATTTTGTAAACCCCTGTGAGCTTGTTGGAATAAGGATTATTCAAATGTGAACTAGAGCGGTTACTGAGAGTGACCGAAAAGCATTCCAAGTTCCTGGGCTGACAGACACTCTCTGCGTTTCCACAGCCCTGTTACTGCCCATCTAAGCTGATGACAGAGAAATTAAAAGGGATCTGTATCCCCAAAGAATATGTGCATTGCTGGTACCACATTACTGTGATGACTTTTTAAAATGTATACTATTTCCTTGATACAAGATGCTTGACAGGCTCTCAGTAAAAATCCGGAGCTTTTACCACCTTTGCTAAGGAAGCAATGAACATTACCTGAAAGGGAGGAAACGAAAGATTGGTGCCAAATGTTGGAGACCTTGGCAGGTACCAGTAATACGATTTTTATAAGAACGAGATTCTCGTAATTGTGGGTAATGGATTTGCAGATTTCCCAGATGGCTTAGTGAATAACAGCTTGGAAACAGAACATAAATTATAGACAGGAACATAAACACCAAACCAAATTTTGAAAATAAGCATGATAGAAATCCGAAGAACATTAACAAATGGTAATTTCTTATAACCTTTAATGTCACCTTGGCTAGAGTGGTCATTTGGTGTGGATGCCCCAAATGACAACTGAAAGGCTTTGCTCAGCACAGTCTGGTCCCGTGCAGGGCTGCCTTCCCCGGGGCCGCGCACCTTTCCAGGAGCTGGGGATCCAGGAGCAAATGAAAGGGCCAAGTGCCTGGCTGCGTGGAGCTGACATTTTAGCAAGGAAAGACTAATCAACAGGAATACACAAGCAAGATATATGTCATGGTCGTGGGGTATACGCAATGAAGAGATCTAAAGCCGAAAAGGAGAACAGATGTGGTGGAGGATGGTGCTTCAACGTGGGAAGGGGGGACATGCAGCCAATGGCCCTAATTGCAGAACAGGCATGGCGTCCAGAGTGTGAGGCAGGAGGCTGGGGCTCAGTACTTCACTGTCTGGTCGCCATTCGCTCCCAGCAAGAGAAGGGCCAGGCTGAGCTGGCTGTCGCAGACC
>NW_028077302.1:0-695 GCF_014824575.4 Sturnira hondurensis | reverse complement strand
CTCCCTTCTCCTTTCTCTAAAATAAATAAAGTATTTTTTTAAATAGAGGAAGGAGAAGGGAGGGAGAAAGAGAGGGACAGAAACAGTGATTTGTGAGAGAAGCATTGATCGGTTGCCTCTCGCAAGCACCCCAACTGGAGACCAGGCCCGCAATTCCGTCATGTGCCCTGACCAGAACCGAACTGGCAACTTTTGGCTTTGCCGGATGTCGCGCAAGTAAATGAGCCATGCCAGCCAGGACTTTCTTAGAGAATTTTAGGTGATTCCCTTCACATTTACTGTTTAACAAATCACTTGTTGGTGAGTACTTCCCTAGTCAAATAGAATCAAGGGAGTGGTTGCAGCTCTATTTTTCAGATAAACAGAAGCGGCCTAGAAAGATCAACTAACTTGCCCAGGCCTAACAGTTTCTAGCTGGTGAAACCACTTGTAACCCCGTATCTTTGACACACAAATCACGTACACTTTGTCACACTGTATTACCTCTTACAAAAGCATATTTTTACCCTTTAAGTTATAAAATCAAATATGAACATGAGTATAGTAACAAAAGTGCTATTTTGCCAAGTCATTCACAGCTACCGGGACTAGAGGAGAAGCAGTGTTTTGGCAGTATTTATGAATATCTGAAGAATTAAATGTATGACTTCAAATTAAATTCTACATTTATCTGACTTCAAAAATTAGTGGCTTTA
>NW_028077301.1:0-1640 GCF_014824575.4 Sturnira hondurensis | reverse complement strand
TATATTTTCTGTTATAAAAACGATGCATGCTCACTATTCTACAACGTGGAAGTGTGTAACGTGTTTCCTCATAGACAAGTGGGAAAATACAAAACAGTGTCTGGAATGAACGGCCCATGGCCTACTCAGCCATGACCACTGTTAGCATCGCCGGGTATTTCTTTCCCATCTCCTGTCATTTTCGTTTGTTCGATAGAACCGAATCACAAGTGCAATTTTGTTAAAAAAAAAAAGGCTACATCTAATAACACTATTTTTACACGGAGACACGAGAAGACTGACACGAAGAGCCGAGATAAGTTCCCAATCCCCGTGGTAGCGTGCATTCCCTGTGCTAAAGCTCTCCGGGGATCAGTGGACCCTCCGTGGCCTTCCTCCTCCCCCTGCCGCACCGGAGAGATTCCGGCAGCTGGAGCAGGGCGGGGGCTGCCACGCAAGGCCCCCCGCCTCAGCCCAGATGTCTTTCCGCTGAGTTCTGCTGAGTTACCACATCGCCCCACCTGGGTCTTACCACTGTCTCCGACTCATCCCCTATGATTACTTCCTCTTCCTGCTCGGCGGAGAATAGATGGAGGCCAAGTGCACCCTGGGAGTAACCAGGCCCCGGAGGCCTCAGGCGGCCCTCCCTGCCCTCCCCCAGCTCCATCTGCTCCTTCTGCGCCTGTGTCACCTCCACACAGTGCCACAGAGTCACTCCTGGGACCTCCACATCAAAGCACAGGCGCACCCAGGAGGAGCCCAGCCCGGACAGAGACGTCGACGGGTGCTGGCCTGGAGCTCACACGGCCAAGGGACTTGGGTCGCCCTCCCTAAGCCGGCGTGCTCACTTTCCCGGACGGAAGCCGCTCACTTTCTCCAAGGGCAGCCTGCTTCTGCCCCGGCAGGACATCGAATGGTCCTCGGGAATCCCAGAAGGACCACGCACGCCAGCCTCTGAAGCCAGGGCACGGCCACAGCTGGGGCCACACAGCGGGCGAACGCTCCCACAACTTACCCGCCATCACGGTCTTGCGGAACAGGATGGGGTTGGCCACAAGGACAAGCAGCAGAGGCAGGTACGTGGTGACGTAGTGCGGGATGGCGTGCTCCAGGCCCCTCTCACACCTGAAGGAGGAGAACCAGGTGGCTCTGGAAGGTGCCTACTTCACCTGGGAGCCGAGACGGGACCATGAAAGCCAAAGGCTCGCATGTGTGCACCTCGGCCGCTGACTCTGCCCGAGGACACAGGAGTCTAGCTCAAGGCCATGAACAAGCCATGCCTTCTGGCAGAGCCAGGGAGGCCCGTCTTGCTTCTCCTGGTCTCGTCTCTGGGGGAACCTGTAGGGCTGAACTGGGGAGGGGGGGACATGCGGCCATTCCCTGCTGGGAAGCGACAGAGAAAGGAAAAGACACCCAGCGTGGGAGACTCCCCCACGGGCTCCGTGCAAGGAAAAGGGATTCAATGGACGAATGTGGCTTGCAGCGTCTCCCCCGCGCTGTGCCTGCCTTGCCCAGCTGACCCACGGAGGGAGGTGGGTGCTCTCCTTGAGCACCTGGGACCCCCAGCTTTGCATTTGAACAGATGCGGGTCTCATGGTTAGGGAGAACATCCCCCCGCCCCCGCCCGGCTCTTTGCAGGCAGAGGGACCCAGCTTTTCACA
>NW_028077300.1:0-662 GCF_014824575.4 Sturnira hondurensis | reverse complement strand
GAGTAAATCGAAGGTGGAAAATCGATCTCAGTTCTGCATGCACTTGACCCTCCCTTGGGTCACATATAATCCTCTCTCAGTGCCCTAGTCCCATCAATAACACGCCTTTGGGTTTCTGTTCAGGGGACCCTATGTCAGAAAAGCGGGAATGCTCATTCACAGATGAAGATGGCTCCCTGGAGACAATGCTGACTTAGCAAGCCTTCCCAGGTCTGAGGCAGACTCGAGCCTAGGAACCCAACTCAGCAGACAGAAGGGAAGGGAATGAAGTTTGAGGCAAAGACACTGGAGAGCAGGGGGGCCCCAGCAGCTCTTCCCTGCAGGCTGTGGCTCTGACCTCTGACCCTGTCAGTCACTCACATCCACTTGTCCAAACACTCACGGGATTGACCAGATCCCCTTGTGCAATAGCCGGCCGGCGGCTCCACCCCGCTGCTCTCCAGTGTCCTAGCGCTCCTGGGAGCTGCCTCTTCCTTTGCTTATGGTTACTCCCTGCTTTGAACTGTGGATGATATATACTTCTGTGCCATGAAAACCCCAAAGCTTTAAGCAAGTTGTCACTGTGGGAAACTCCAAGGCTTTGAGCTTTGACAGGAAGCTTTGCTTACTGGAGCATGAATCCTGACTGATTTCTACTCACCCCTGGGTGTGCCCCCTAATAC
>NW_028077299.1:0-648 GCF_014824575.4 Sturnira hondurensis | reverse complement strand
GACTGTGACTGCAGTCACAGACAGCACCATGGGGATGACAATAGAGATTTACCGTCTCAGGTCCGAGGGGAACAGTGTGCGAGGATCTGTGGTCCGCTGGTCGGTGGGTTGTGGGCTGTGAAGCACAGTCCCCCTGCCTCCCTTCCAGCTGCCTGGGGTTGCTGGCATCTCTGATGACCTCGGTGGACAGAGTCTGTCTCCCTCCTCACAGGGTGGTCTCACTTGTGAGTGTTTGTCCCCACATTTCTCCTTTTTATAATGTCACCCATATAATAAGGCCCACCCTGATCCAATGTGACCTGAGTGAACTAATTTCATTCACAAAACTCACATTTCTGGTGATCAGAACAAGGCGCTGGGGAGACTGGCCTCCCATGACTTGTGCAAAGGGCACTGTGTGTGTGGGCAGACCAGTGTGTGAGTACCTATGGTGTGTGTGGGTCAGTGTTGACAAGAAATACTTCCAGCATCACATGTCCCAAACCCTGGCCCTCCCTCCCCACCACTCTCTTCACCCATCACCCAGGGCCTCTGCTCTGCTTTCCCTGCCAGGGTGGGGATGGAGGACATTGCCGGGAGGGGGGCAGACACTCACTGCTGCCCGACAGGTGTAAGACCCGCTAGCAGTGCCTCAGTCCCTCAGCTGTG
>NW_028077298.1:0-709 GCF_014824575.4 Sturnira hondurensis | reverse complement strand
AGGCAGCTGGCTGACCAGGTGGTCCCACATGCTCACACAGAAAACTGGGAGCGAGACAGACTGCACAACCTAGGGTCCCAGAACCCGGAAATAAAGCCTTAAAACACTGATTGAAATCACTTGTGGGGGTTGAGGCACAGGGAGAGACTCCCAGCCTCATAGAAGAGTTTGTTGAAGAGAACCAGAGAGTCCTAGAACATACATAAGCCCACCCACACGAGAATCAGCACCAGAAGGGCCCAGTTTGCTTCAGGGAAGTGGTGAAAGGGACTGAAATCTGAGAGAGAGCAGAGCAAGCTCCATTGTTCCCTCTTGGACCCCACCCCCACATACAGCATCATAACTCAGCAACTGGGTTGCTCTGCCCTGGTGAACAACTAAGGCTCTGCCCCCTACTACTTAACAGGCTCAGCAAGAAAAAAAATGGCCTAAATAGAAGAACAGATCAAAGATCCAGAAATAATACAACTAAGCGACCAGGAGATAGTCAACCTATCAGATGCATAATTCAAAGCACTGGTGATCAGGATGCTCACAAAATTGGCTGAATTTGGTCATAAATTAGATGAAAAAATGAAGGCTATGCTAAGTTCAATGAAGAAAATGCACAGGGAACCAATAGTGATGGGAAGAAAATTGGGACTCAAATCAATGGAATGGACCAGAAGGAAGAAAGAAACAACCAAACAAAAAAGAATGAAGAAACAAG
>NW_028077297.1:0-809 GCF_014824575.4 Sturnira hondurensis | reverse complement strand
AGCACCAGAAGCACCAGAAGCACATAGTTTACATGAGTTTTTCTAATTCTCTCCTTTTCCTTAGTCTTCCATTTCCTGATTCATTCTGTTTCTTTATCGACCCTCCTGTTGGACACCCAGATTGAGAGACAAGAGTGGCAAAGGAATTAGTCTATAAAAGATTTCTCTCCCTCTAGCTTCCTTGTCCTTCTGCTAACTATATAAATTCTATTGAACTGTTACTTTTGTAGTTTGCTTTTCTTTTTAAATAGTATCTTGCCTAGACATGGTGTTACCATTCTCAAAGGCTCTCACACCCATTGTGTCCTGCAGGTCCCTTTCACACCTCACTGCCAAGTTCAAGGAAGCCTGTTTCCCATGCCTTACGCTCCGCAGTGAAGAACATCAATTTTGGACGCTAGCCTCTGCAGGCCAGCCATTCCTGTTCTTACAGAGAGATGGTAATTCACCCATCGGCCTTAATTTAAATGTTTTTAATTAATTCACAATGCAATTTCCAAAATGAGGTTTGCTATGACATGTCTAGTAACCAAAATGCCCCATCAATCTTGTCCCGCTTAGAACCTAGATTCTACACTGGGACTTCAGAGAGCCCGCTCAGACACCACAGGGCAGTCCTTTGAGCTCAGACATCAGAAATGTACGGACGCTACAGCGTTGAGCAGTTCGTGAAATACATCCACAGGCTTCATACCGCTTCACCTGGCAACACCCTGGGAGAGGGCCTGGGTCTCCCTGTGCTGAAGGCGAGTCCTGGGTTGCTGTTCTCCCTTCTCACCATCTCAGAGGTAGCAGCCTCAGTCTAACCC
>NW_028077296.1:0-1445 GCF_014824575.4 Sturnira hondurensis | reverse complement strand
TAGAATGTCATCCATGTAATGGATGATTAATGCAAGAGGAAATTGATCTCGAATTTGTTGAATAGCTTGTTGCACAAACTTTTGACATAGGGACTTGAACCCTGAACCCTCAGATTAAAAGTCTGATGCTCTTCCAACTGAGCTATCCGGGCTCCGCTTGACCTGCTAGATCTCCTCAATCTGCTTCATCAGGGTTTGGCAGCCCCGATTGAACAGTCGCCACCTTAAAATCAGTCGCCACCTTAAGATCAGTCACCACCTTAAGATTAGTCGCCACCTTAAGATTAGGTTCTTCATACCGCGCCTCCCAAGTCGGAGGAGGCAGAGCAGTTGGCACTGGAGGCAGAAGGCGAGAAAGATCCTCTGCCGAATGAATGGCTGGCAAACTGCCACGAGTCCCTCGTTCCCATTTTTCAAGCTCAGAATCTCCCCTAAGACAATCTCTAACTAATGTCCATAAAGAAAATGCATCAACAGAAGTTTTCTCTGGACCGTGAGCACGGTAGTGTTCACGAATACGTTCTCCTACCTTTTCCCAAGTTTCCATATTAATAGTACCTTCTTCCGGGAACCAAGGGCAAACTTGTTGAATAAAATCTACAAAACAATGGATTTGACTCTTAGAGGTAGTAATGCCTCGCCCCTTCAATAAGGAGCAGAGGACTTTTTCAAAAAATCCCTGATCTGATGAATGGGAACTTCCCATGAATAAAAACTCTCCAACACTGCTTCCTGCTACTTTTACTTTTTACTTACAGGGCCCCCGTAGCAGCGGTCCTCTCGGGCTCCCCTATCCTCGCGATTAGGACTCTGCTGGTCCCCCCTGACCCCCTTTTTCTGGGTCCCTGTTCGGGCGCCACTCTGCTGCCGCCTGCAGCAGCAAGGTGGGTCGCGAGGTGAGGCGATGGACTTGACTTAATTAAAAGAATGGAGAGGTCCAAGTGCTCTTGCTGGCAAATGGCAACTTTATTCAAGGAACTGCTGGCTTATATGCAGAACTGCAGTGGCCTGAGAACAATGCTGTTTTACAAAAGTCTGTACATTCCCTGAAGGCTATCAAGAGGGCAAGATGTTCTCACATCCTGAGAACATTTGCCCACAGATAGCAGTGTCCTCATGACTATCACTTTCCTGGAACATGACACACATGCCAAGACCTTGTTCTTTCCTTCAAGGCTGAGTAGGAGAAGGTCCGGAAGATGTCAAGATACCCGCCGGCTCCAGGGACCAGAAACCAAGTCCCGCCACCGTTTTCACAGTGGGGGCTCTGTCCATGGTCCCCTGTGGCCTGGTGGGCTCCCACACTTCATGGTTACGTTAGGTCTCTGAGTTAATGAGGCTGCCACAAAGGTCTCCCCTCAGCTTATGAGGTTTAATATGTGAACCCTTTCAACCACAATGATAAAAATTTAAACAATTGTCTTAAGGTTTGCAAAGTGGAAACA
>NW_028077295.1:55000-87955 GCF_014824575.4 Sturnira hondurensis | reverse complement strand
ATAAGAAAGCATGACCCACACATATGCTGCTTACAGGAGACCCACCTCAGGTCAAAAGACCATCACAGAATAAAAGTGAAAGGATGGAAACAAATTTTCCAAGCAAATGGTCAAGAAAAAAAGCCAGGGTAGCAATTCTAATATCAGACAAAATAGACTTCAGAAAAAGGGCCATAAAGAGAGACCCAGAAGGTCACTTCATAATACTCAAGGGAACAATCCACCAAGAAGACATTAATATCATAAATATATATGCACCCAAGATAGGAGCACCCAAATATATAAGAAAAATCCTAGAAGACGTCAAGAAAGATATTGACAGCAACACAATTATGGTAGGGGATTTTAACACACCAATGTCAAAAATGGACAGATCTTCCAAACAAAATATCAACAAAGATATAACTGCACTAAACAACACCCTAGATGAAATGGACTTGACTGAGATATATAGAGCCCTCCATCCCAAAGAAGCTAAATACACATTCTTTTCAAATGCACATAGAACATTTTCAAACATAAACCACATGATAGGACACAAAACGAGTCTCAATAAATTCAAGAAAATAGAAATCATACCAAGCATTTTCTCTGATCACAAGGGACTGAAATTGGAAACCAACTCCACAGAAAAAAACCCAAAACACCCAAAAGCATGGAGACTGAATGGTATGCTATTAAACAACGAATGGGTCAAGATTGAAATTAGGGAAGAAATCAGAAAGCTTCTGGAAAAAAATGAAAATGAACTCACACAACCCAAAACCTATGGGACACGGGGAAGGAAGTCCTGAGAGGGAAGTTCATAGCAATACAGGCCTACCTAAAGAAGATAGAAATATTTCAAACAAACAACCTAACCCAATGCCTCCAAGATCTCGAGGAACAACAAAGACAGCCCAGAGCAAGTAGAAGGCAGGAAATAACCAAGATCAGAGCAGAATTAAATGACATAGAAACTAACAGCACAATTCTAAGGATCAATGAATCCAGGAGTTGGTTTTTTGAAAAGACAAACAAAATAGACAAAACTTTAAGTAGGCTCATCAAGAAAAGAAGAGAGAGGACACAAATAAACACAATCAGAAATGAAAGAGGAGAGATTACAACTGATACCATAGAAATAGAAAGGATTGTAAAAAATTACTATGCAGGACTGTATGCCAAGAAATTTGAAAACCTAGGTGAAATGGTCAAATTTCTAGAAAAATATAATCTTCCAAAACTCAATGAAAAAGAAGCAGAAAACCTGAATAGGCCAATAACAGCAAATGAAATTGAAGAAGTAATCAAAAAACTCCCATCACACAAATGCCCTGGACCAGATGGTTTCACAGGAGAAATCTACAAAGCTTTTAAGGAAGCTCTAACCCCTATTATTCACAGACTACTCCAAAAAATCCAAAATGATGGGAAGCTTCCAAACTCTTTTTATGAAGCCAGCATCATCCTAATTTCAAAACCAGATTCAGACACAACAAAGAAAGAAAACTTTAGGCCAATATCGCTGATGAACATAGATGCTAAAATCCTCAACAAAACATTGGCAAATCGCATCCAAAAATACATCAAAAGATCATACACCACAACCAAGTGGGATTCATCCCAGGGATGCAAGGATGGTTCAATATCCGCAAATCAGTAAATGTAATACACCACATAAAAAAAAGCAAAGACAAAAACCACATGCTCATATCAATAGATGCAGAAAAAACCTTTTGATAAGGTACAGCACCCATTTATGATAAAAGTACTCAGCAAAGTGGGAATAGAGGGAGCATTCCTCAATATAATAAAGGCCATACATGAAAGACCTACAGCCAAAATCATACTCAATCGGCAAAAACTAAAAGCTTTTCCACTAAGATCAGGAACAAGACAAGGTTGTCCACTTTCACCACTTCTATTTAATAGAGTATTGGACGTTTTAGCCTCAGCGATCAGGCAAGAAAAGGAAATAAAAGGCATTCAAATTGGAAAGGAGGAAACAAAACTGTCATTGTTGGCAGATGACATGATATATCGTGTACATGGAAAATCCTATAGCCTCTACCAAAAAACTGCTCAAATTAATAAATGAATTTGGCAAAACAGCAGGATACAAAGTCAATATCCAGAAATCAAAGGCATTTTTGTATACTAACAATGAATCAGCAGAAGCAGAAATCAAGAAAAAAATCCCATTCTATATAGCAAAAACAAAAATAAAGTATCTGGGAATAAACCTAACCAAGGAGGTATAAGACCTATATGCAGAAAACTACACAACATTGAAGATAGAAATCAAGGAAGACACAAATAAATGGAGACATATACCGTGTTCATGGACTGGAAGAATTAACATCATCAAAATGTCCATACTGCCCAAAGCTACTTACAGATTCAATGCAATACCTATTAAAGTACCAATGGCATATTTCACAGACATAGAAGAAACATTTCAAAAATTTATATGGAACCATAAAAGACCCTGAATAGCAGCTGCAATGTTGAGAAAGAAGAACAAAATAGGAGGGATCACAATACCTGATATCAAACTGTATTACAAGGCCGCTGTAATCAAAACAGCCTGGTACTGGCACAAAAACAGGCACATAGACCAATGGAATAGAACAGAGAGCCCAGAAATAAACCCAACTCTCTACAGTCAATTAATATTCGACAAAGGGGGCAGTAACATAAAATGGAGTAAAGATAGCCTTTTCAAGAAATGGTTTTGGGGGAACTGGACAGCTACATGCAAAAAAATGAAACTGGAGCACCAACTTACATCATACACCAAAATTAATTCAAGGTAGATAAAAGACTTAAATATAAGCTGTGAAACCGTTGAAGCCCTAGAGGAGAGCATTGGCAAGAAAATCTCAGATATTCCACGCAGCAATATTTTTACTGATACATCCCCTAGAGCAAGGGATATAAAGGAAAGAATAAACAAATGGGATCTCATCAAAATGAAAAGCTTCTGCATAGCTAAGGAAAACAGTATCAAGATAAAAAGAGAAGCAACAGCTTGGGAAAACATATTAGCCAATGATACCTCAGACAAAGGTTTAATCTCCAAAATATACAAAGAACTCACTCGACTCCACTCAAAGAAGACAAGCAACCCGATTAAAAAGTGGGCAGAGGACTTGAACAGACATTTCTCCAAGGAGACATACAGAGGATCCAGAGACACATGAAAAGATGTTCGATATCGCTAGCTTTCAGAGAGATGCAAATTAAAACCACAATGAGATACCACTTTACACCAGTCAGAATGGCTATCATAAACAAAGAAACAAACAACAAGTGCTGGAGAGGGTATGGGCAAAAGGGGACCCTAATTCACTGTTGGTGGGATTGCAGACTGGTACAACCACTATGGAAAATAGTATGGAATTTTCTAAGAAAACTAAAAATGAATGTGCCTTTTGACCCAGCAATTCCACTATTAGGAGTATATCCTAAGAACCCTGAAACACCAATCCAAAAGAACCTATGCACCCCGATGTTCATAGCAGCACAATTCACGATAGCCAAGAGTTGCAAGCAACCTAGATGCCCATGGGTAAATGACTGGATCAAAAAACTATGGTACATTTACACAATGGAATTCTATGCTGCAGAAATGAAGAAGGAACTACTACCCTTTGCAACATCATGGATGGAACTGGAAAGCATTATGCTGAGAGAAATAAGCCAGGTGGTGAAAAACAAATACCATATGATATCACTGTTAACAGGAATCTAAATAAAACAAACAAGCAAGCAAAATGTGACCAATGACACTCAAATACGGAACAGGCTGACAGGGTCCAGAGGGGTGAGGGGAGAGAATCATAGGGGAAAAGGGGATGGAGTTCCTTGAACAAATATAAAGGACCCATGGACAATAACTAAGGGTGGGGGGTGGAAATGGGAGGGAGGTGGGGAGCGTGGGGTTGGGGGGTGGGCAGGGTTGGGAATATAAGACAGAAAGCTGTACTTGAACAAGAATTAAATTAAAAAATTATTTTAAAAAAATTAATTGTCATTCCCACATTAATTGATTTTCACCGAGTGGCACTTCAAGGTCATGAAGCTCTCTAGCCTAAAGAAAAGAGAACCGGTTTGCATTCATTGTCTGATAGTTTTATAAAGGACTTTATAGTGTGCAGAAGAGACATACAGCCTCTGTCAATTGCACAAAGCAATAAACACACCTTTATTGCTAATTATCATTTTCTTTTTTGTGCTGCTGTTTGCCAAATGGCAATGAGAGCTGAAGCACAGATGCTCATTAACATCCTTCTTGATTTACTGATAATTCAGTACTGACAGTTTAATAAGTTTAGGAGTCAATCCAAAATTATTTGTCACCACATTTTTAGGGCAGTATCTTTTCTCACCTCTTGAACTGAACAACCTGTCCAGTTTTGTAATAATTGCACCAAAAATATCAGTGTTCTGAATTTATATTAGGTATTTTTAACAAAGAACTGAAAAAATGTCTACCCCATTCTTCAATTTACCTTCACAATAAACTCAGTGAATAAGAAAAAGATTTTCCTGCCCTGGCTGGTGTGGCTCAGTGGATTGAGCGCGGGCCTGTGAGGCAAAGAATCGCGGTTCGATTCCCAGTCAGGGCACATGCCTGGGTTGCAGGCCAGTTCCCGGTGGGGGACACATGAGAGGCAACCACATATTGATATTTCTCTCCCTCTCTCCTTCCCTTCCCCTCTTTCTGAAAATAAATAAATAAAAATATTTTTTTAAAAAAGAAAAAGATTTTCCTCATAGACACAGACAACAGTATGGCAGTTACCAGAGGGAAGGGGGAGGAGGATAGGAAAGGGTAAAGGGGCCCAAATTAAAAAATTATTTAATATGGTGGCAGAAGATCATTTGACTTTACATGCTCAGCACACAGTGCAATATACAGATCAAGTCTCACAGAAATGTACACTTGAAGGCTATATGATCCTATTGACCAATGTCGCCTCAATAAATTTAATAAAAATAAAAAAGAAAGAGGTTTTACAAACCTTATTTCCCATCAGGAGAAACTGAGGGATATGCCTAAATGATGTTTATACTTATTTGACCTGTCTATAGATGAATATGGAGATCAAAAACTGCTGATTTCTTTGTCATAGAGACAGGAGACTCTTTTTTTTCCAGTTTTATTGAAATATAATTGATATATAACATTGTATTAGTTTTAAGTGTACAACATAATGATTTAATATATGTATATATTGCAAGTGGGTTAGCACAATATACGCCCTCTCACATAGTTATAATTGTTTTTTCTTATGGTACAAACTTTAAAGATTTATTCTCTTAGCAACTTTCAAATATATAATAAAATATTGTTAGTTATAGTACTGTACATTATGCCCTGGAAATTGTTTATCTTATAATTAGGAGTTTGTACCTTTTGACCACTTTCACCCACTTCTCCAACTCCCAACCCCCACCTCTGGCAACCACTGATCTGTAAGAGACTTTTTGAAAATGGGTCTTTAATCTATTTATGGACACCTTGCTGGAGAAAGATTGAATGTGATATAATAAACTCTTTATAAATTTTTTTATTGTTGTTCAATTACAATTTCCCCCCATTACTCTCCTCTGCCCTACCCACCTCCCATTCTTGGTGGAGAAACATTGAATGAAATATAATAAATTCTTTTTGAACCCATCTTAAATGGCTGGTCTATTATGAGATTTCACATTTATTCATATGGAAGTAAGAATCCCAGAGTAGGCCTCAGTAGATGTTCCTGAGATAATTAGAAAGTCCCCAGCCAAACACATCACTCCCTTTATTATGCACTGTTTTTGTCACTTCATTTTTTACATTGGAGATAAGAGATATTTCATATTGGCCAGTTTGTAAATCTACTGACATTTAATAACCCCATATTTTAAAATACGGTTATTTTTTTGGTCCACTAACTCCCCATCTCACACATATTCACTTAACACATGACCATAGAATCACTGGACAGATTTCTTTGGTGTAAAATGTACCAAGACATATACAGTGGTTGGTTAATAGTTGTCCTAGTTGATGTTTTTATCGAAGACATTTAAAAAACACACTAAATATAAAGCCCAGATGATACATGCACTTGTACATATCAGGGTAGCGTGGTGGTAATAGTAGGAGCCTACTTTTTACAGATTATTTTCTGTAACTAAAATCTTTCATTGAGACTGGGATTTTTAATCCCTTTAATTTGATTGGGGGTTTTCCTTTTAACAAAGTTACTAGTGGATGCTAAGACATTTTTACCCTTTTCTTTGTGTAAAACCATCATAGAATGGCAAAGAAGAGACAGATGCTCCCTGTCTCTGAGCATCCTCAAACACACACACACAAAAATGTATGCAAATGTTCATAGAAGCTTTACTTGCAGTATCCCCAAACTAAAACAAGCAAAATTTCCTATAATGGGTGAATACTTACACAAATTGTTACATTCAAACCATGAAATTCTACTCAACAGCAAAAGGGAACAAGCTATTTATAACATATAACAACTTGGATAGATCTGAAATACATGATGCTGATTGTAAAAGAGGCAACCTCAAAATATCATATCTTTTATGATTTTATTTGTATAAGATTCTTGAAATGATAAAATTGTAGAGATGGAGAACATAGTAGTTCCTAGGTTTCACCATAGCAGGTGGTGGCATGTGTGAAACTGTAAAGGTGTAACACAAGGGATCTTTGTGGGGATGGGGTAGTTAGTTTTATATCATGATTCTGGTGGTAATCACATGTAATTAAATTACATGGTAACAATGTCATTTCTGGTTTTGATATTATAGTATGATTACCTAAAATGTAACCATTGTGGGACTGAATGAAGTGTAGCTGGGACCTCTCTTCATTATCTTTGCAACTTCCTATGAATCTATAAGTAGTTCAAAATAAAAAGTTAAGAAACCACAATTTTTTACAGATAAATGGATTAAAAAATATAGAACCGAAAATTATATTTGAACAATACATTAAAAATAAATAAATAAATACAATAAAAAATATAGAGAACAGTTTCTCTAAAGCATTATGCTCACACTTAAGTTTTACCCAGATACACAGAGTATTTAAATGCCATAATAATTTCAAATGGAGAATCTTATGTTCCAAACATTATTGTCATGATTTAATCAATTGAATTTGCTTTAAAAATATTTCTTTTACTATAGTTAAGCAGTATGAGTATTCTCTGATTTTTTCCAGTTAGAATCATTCACACAAAATGTGGTTTCCTTACTCTAATTTGAGATTGTAGAGAGCATGGATATTGATCAAGAGCTCATCCAAACTGACAATGAAATCCTACATACAGTAGGATGGAAGAGACGGAATCATAAATTTATACTGAGTGGACAACATGATGTCACCAGATGGCAGTAGAGTAATTTATAACCACCTGTCTAAGAACTGCATATTCAACCTGCAATAGTCACCAGAAAAAACTACTTCATCTCTATGGGTATCCCCTATGTTTTCTTATACTACTGTAACATATATTTAAATCCCATAAAAATATATAAGCAATTTTGAGCAGAGAATACCAAAGCCATGTAAAGATATATAAGCTTGAGAGTTAGCTTGGCTCACTCATAAACTGAGAGACTCACTGCTTGCCACATGCTGACCTTGCAGGGTGTCCAGTTCATGCCTCTGAAAAACTCACACTTCAACAAAATTACAGATGGTGACATGCAGTTAATGTCTGGGTCTTCTGTGAATACTTAAAATTTGGAATTTTAAATCCTCAAACACTAAGGATTTACTATATAATGTTTAGGGGAAGGCATTTGATTAAAAGATTAGCTTTTCTCTTGTTTCAAGTATAAAAATATGGAACTCTGTTTTAACTAGCTAAACTAACTATTTTAATCAGTAAAGCATATGTGTTTTAGAGAAAATACTTGAAATGAATCAATGCTCATATACAATTAATTACATAACTATTTCGGTACGTGTAGTTATTAAAATGCTTACAGAATCATAAATTATATTTAAAATTACACCCACAAATCAATGAAGCCCATGGGTCAGATTATATGCCTGAAGATTTTTAAGAGGCTAACAGAAATTCATGAAGTACAGTTTAAAGAATTGAGTCTTTTTCTTCCGATTGAAAGTAAAGAAACATAATAGCAGACTTTAACTCTCCAGAAAGCATTTGCTTTGTGTTTTTTAATAACTTTGGAAGATATGGAAGAAGTTATAAAGGCAGATTTCAGCTCAGCCTAGGAGAAAACCTTGGAATAAATGGACCCTTTATCTGCCCTAGGAAGTAGTGAAGTCCTTCCTTTTATGGGAGTTTTCAAGCAGAGACTTGAACCCAAGTTTCCTGTCAGTGATACTGTACTACTCAAATATTCAAGTTTTATTTTATTTTTTATGATCTCTTCCATGTTGTTCATACTTCATGATAAAAATAGCTAACATTTTTTAGCTTTTCTAAGCTTTTCTTGTCTTCATTTACCAGCTATTTATTGAACAACCACACTGTGCCAGGGATAATTTTAGGTTCTGGAGGATACAGAAATGAAACAAACAAGTGAAGGTTATCTCATGTAGCTTACATTCTACTGGGAAAAGAGAGATGATAAATAATGTAACAAGTAGTTATAAGAGCTATGACGGCCTGGCTGGTGTAGCTCAGTGGACTGAGCTCAGGCCTGAGAACTGAGGGATCGCGGTTCAATTCCCAGTCAGGGCACATGCCTGGGTTGCAGGCCAGTTTCCAGCAGGGGACGCACGAGAGGCAACCAACCATACATTGACATTTCTCTCCCTCTCTCCTTCTCTTCCCATCTAAAGATAAATAAAATAAAATCTTTAAAAAAAAAACAGCTATGAGGGAAAATAAAGTAAATCAAGGGTCATAGAAATGGTGGGGAAGGATGGTGTTTTCAATTCAGAGGGTAAAGAAGGTCTCTCTGACCTTCCTTAGGTGACATTTGAGCATAGGTTACAATAAAGTGAGAAAGAGAGCTATGTGGATTTTTGGAGGAGACGTGTTCAATAGGGGAAACAAAGGATGCAAGGGCACTGAGGCTGGAGCTTGCTTGCCATGTTGAGGACACAGAAAGGTGGCTTTGATTCCTGACTACTCTGCTTCCTCATCTTGTACACTCTCTCCCTTTCTTGAAACAGCTCAGCCATACTTACTTTTGTTCAGTGTGCAAGCAAATCCTCTGCCTGGGCTTTTTCATGTCTGTGTTCTTTGTCACAAGCACCATTTCTCTCCTTTTTGTCCAGCTACCGTCACCTGCCACCTACTCACCCTTTAGGTTATGGCTTTTAACCACAATTTCCTCCGGGAGGTTGCTCTTGAATTTCCTGGACTGTGATAGATGTATCTCCTCTTGGACTCTATAGTGAGAGAAATCATATATCTCAATATCTAAACAAGAGAACATTTTTTGAGATAAGAAAGGTGACATCAGTAGTTTTGTTGAGCCAACAGATATAAATCCTACTTGTAACAGTTTGTATTTCTCCTATGGATACTTTTCACGCAATATTTTGATTTTGTCCCCTACCGGTAGGGAGCTCCATAAGGACAAGAATCTTGTATATCTTGCTCATGTTTTTATCCTGGAGAGACTTCTAAAATCACAGGTGGCAAACACAAGGCCCGCAGGCAGAATCCGACCCTGCACCTTGTTTTATCCAGCCCGGCACCTTGTTTCTACCCAGCGGCAGCACCAAGCTCCTTGCCCCTAGTTAAGGAGTAGTTACATTTAAAGAGTCCTAAAATTACATTCAGTCCTGTGAAGGCAACTGCGAGGCTGATGTGGCTCCTGGTGAAAATGGATTTCACACCCCTGAATCTAAGTGTTTGGTAAAACATGACCACTCAGTGAATTTTTACTTAATAGGTGAATGGACATAGTGAGATCCCCAGAAAAGACTTGATTCTGAGAAAAAAAATTTTTCTCTACTCCAGAAGTATTTATCTGTGCAGTGACATATGTTTTGTGTTTTTCTTTGGATATATGGTAGTCAACTGTGGGAGGGTATGTGGTGAATATTATGAAGTTAAGATGGAAGAAAAAAAATAGAACAACGTGGCTTGGGACATTTTTTCTCTTTGCAAATTTCTGCCAACAACTAATGGTACATACTCGCAGCTTCAGTCTGAGATAATATTCTTTGAAAAGAAAGACACCATGGAAATTTCAGTTATCAAAATTACTTCTCTTAAAGGAACAATTTCACATCTCATACTAGAACTTACAACTTATGATTTTGAGCCATTCCCTGAAATAAGATGTGAACTTGGCCATTATTAACTTGATATCATTTTCTCAAATATGTCTGACATTTTCAGAGGCTCTACTACTTGAGTTCCCTTCCTTTCTCTTGGAGTCTGTATGTACTTCCTCTCCGTGTATCAGATGTTTCCACATCACTTTATTCAGATTGTTCTCCCCTGTACTTCAGTTCAGTTGGATATTTTCCACCATCTGGTTTCAAGTTGTTAAATGGGTATCTGGAGGCTAATATTTCCACATTCTAGTAAGAAATGGTAATTATAAAATATGTTGTTTTTAGTACCCTGTGGTGACTGAAGGAAACCATAGGCAAAGGAGCACTACATTTTCTCTCATTTTAATGCAGCTGCATATCAATCATATTCTCAGCTACTGGTGGATTTCTTTTTCTCTGCTAGATTAATGTGGAGATTATATTTCTCAACACACAAAATGTATAGCCTCTTACAAGTCACCAAAGCCAAAGTAAATTTGTCAACTCCAGTGCTAAGTCTTTCAGCCAGTCTATGGCTCTCAAGGGAAGTTATTCTTCCTTGGCATAGCAGGGAGGATGGCATTGTATGATCATTTGTCCTCACCAATAACATGGGTATGAAAATAAGTTATCTTTATCTCTATCTATCTGAATATCCACACAGCAATTGACATACTTTATGTACTCTCTTGACAATAACCACTCCAACAATAATTACTACTCAAAACAGTTAGGAAATAAAATGTATTACATTCTGTGGAAATGAAGAATACTTACATCATGTTCAGTTCTGAGATATCATAAAATGAGGTATTTGGTTAAACCTCGGTTTTCAAAAATGGTATCAACATTTTTTTCAGAAGAATCTAAAATAAATGTATACTATGATCGTGAAATCAATTTCACAATAATTGAGTAAGGAAAAGACTGTTTCTTCAATAGACTTTCTGGGATCAGTTCAGAGCCCTCTTCCCTTTAGCTGACTGATAGAAAAAATATTATAATAGAAATTCTTTGTTTTAATTCTAAAAACAAGAGGCAGCATATGTAAAGGCCTTGTGCTGTGAGGGAATATGGCAAGAAAGACTTAAAGGGCAGACAAAAACCAGACTACGCAGAAGCCTGTTGAACATGTTAAAGAGTTTTATCTTGACATAAGAGCAATGAGAAAACATCGAAAGATTTTAAATCAAGAGAGGAACCAAGGATAAAATTTGTGTTAACATTTTTGGCAGCAGTTAGAAGCAGATAGGGAGTAAGAGTTGATATGATGAGGCAAAATTAGGGAGCTGTCATCGTTTAGTCAAGAGATACTGCTTTGTACTAAGGTAAGAGCAGTAGAATTTGAAAGGACTGGATGGATGTAAGTGATTTGGGAGATAAAATCCATAAAACTTAGTGCTATATTAACAATGAGGTAGGCATGAGGTGATGAGGGTGTATTTTGATTATAGGAGATCCTGAAGGAGAACAGTATTTGGTGGGGAAGATGTGTGTGCCAATGTGTGTGTAATGTGTTCGGTGTTGGACTGAGGTAACTAAAACAACTGAGGAAAGGTATAGAACAAGTAGGTGAATGTATTGTTTTGGATTACAGATGTCAGATGTCTGATATATAAAGATGATATGTATAACACTTAACTGTTACTACTTTTCTGGCTCTCTATCCACTACACATATATACATTTTAAAACTTATTTGAGCTTATGTGCTAATTGAAACTGGGGGAAGATTCTAGAATGAGAAATCAGTAGAATCTATGAACATATTAATTATCTAACATGTAACATGTAATGACTGAGTAGAGGAGGATGAGACTGCAAAGGATTAGAGATGAAATGGAAAAAAATTCAGAAAAGTAAATAACAATTAAGTATAGTGTTGTACATGGTAAGGGAAAACTGTTTCAAGAAGGGATGTGGAGATTAACAGTGAACATGGCTGATGAGAGGTCAAATAAAATGTGAACTGTAAAGTCCATTTTCTTTAGTGACACCAGTGACATTAACCCTATCTGAAGTGGCTAAGTGGGAGATAAATACATGGAGACAGTGAGTATCAGTAATATGAAGACATTAGATTTATATATGGCGTGGGAAAAAGTAGGTTTACAGTTGTAAAAATGAATAATACAATAATTAATAAATAAGAACACAAGAATAAACTGTTTTGTGTACTCAGAACTGTAAGCCTGCTTTTGCCTACCCCTGTAAAGGAGTTCCTTTGTCCTCACTGGGGACAAGGGTAATGGGCTGTTTGAAAATTTAAGTAAATGTGTGGATATTTGTGTCGAGAAAATTAGAAAATTTCTTCCTGAAAGTTTCTATCTTCTATTCTTAAATCTCTGATCCCCTCTTCCTTTTTATACACAAGCACAGAATAGAAGAGGGCATCAGCCAGAGGCTTAAGGGTAGTAGAGAAGTTCTAGAATAGTGACTTAACCAGACAAACATGATAAAGATATTGAGTAGTGTTGCAGTCCTACATGTTTAAGTTTGTAAGTGTAAACTTACACTGACAATAGTTAGCTAGATATTACTGAAACGATGTGCTATGAAATCTATGCTGAATAAGAAGGCAGGTGATGAAAGAAAGGATGTGAGTGAATGGAAAAACCTAAAGGGACCAATATACTGAAAGTCTCCATTACCCTGAGGTATGACCATAGGGGTAACAGTCGAACAAGCAAGCTGAAAGGATAGGAGGTTGAAGTCAGAGAAGAAAAGACTTTGGTTATTTTATATCTCAAGATTTAACCTTACTCCTTGCTGGTTCTGCCCTCAAATCAAACTGTAATTCTACTGACTGGGCTTGATAAATTCTTCCTTTGACTTTCTTCCTGGTACAATATTTCTTCTTGCTTTGATCCACTTCCAAGAATTTTAGAAATTGGAGTCTTGTCTCTGAAACAGAGTTGCTGTGGCTGATTTCAACTCTCACCCTCAGCACCTTTCTCTTGCTTGAATCCATCTTAGTTTATCTGCCTGGTTAATGGTTTATTCTGCTTTTCATATCATAGAGATCTCTGTTTTGACTAGGCTTGCTGCTATATAAACACATTTAGTAAAAAAGATTAAAGGAACAGGAAAGGAGACAGGTTGGGATGACATTTCCTAACTTTTTTTTGAATGGTAATATTTGTAGAAGCTTTTTGGCAGACTGAAGAGAGGAGAAGGGCAGGTCCACAGCATCAAGAAATCTCCCCAGATGCTGGAAAGCAGACACGGTGATTGTGTGATGCGGCCACAGCAACACTAAAAAGGGAAGTCCAGCTTTAGCGGAACCATGCTTCAGGATGGAAGCAGTGTTCTTCCAGGACTGGTGTCCCTAAGGTGATGCCCTTGGGGTGTCTTGGCTGCCTGCCGCTAAGGGAGCACCCTCATCTGGTGACAGGGAGGAGGGAAACCTGGGTTGGTCCTACCCCCATGCCAGAGAGCTAATGCCAAACCTATCGTCACCACTATCGGTCCTACCAAAACCATTAATGTCATGTCATGTCTGCCACCTGCTACATCCTCAGGTCCAGACAAAGTGCTAAGTGGACAAAGGAAGAATTCCAAAGACAGCAACTGCAAAGGACAAACTGATATAAAGTGTTCAAAAATAACAAAGACTGAAAAAAATTAAATTGGCAGCCTTCCTTTATGATCCACCTGTAATATTTACTTAATGTTAATGGAAGAAAGATGGCAAATTCTACTAGAGATTATTGCAATGTATTTAAAAGTGCATTCCTTACAGATATTTCAGAAATAAAGAAAGTAATTCATGGATAAAGGGAATATTTTATAATCTACTATAGATGGATTGTGAAGCTCTCTCTTTTTTTTTCAAAACATGCATGTTTTAGGTCCTTTCTTCACCTTTTTCTCCTGTAGTAATCAAAGCAAGATTATACTATGCTAAGTGGTAAAGAAATCCAAGTTTAAAATTTAAGTTTTCTTGCTACTTTCCCATGTATTTGTAAAGCAATTGAAATGCATCTCACATAATACTAAAAAGAATCTAGATACTATCTTTTCATTATTTTAATCATTATAGCATTTTCTTCGATATCAAGTGGGTTAGGATCTACATGAAATCTGAAAAATCAGTTTTCTGGAAAATTGGGGTTAATTGACAGAAGCAAAACTAGACTCATGAGACAAAAGGTGTTAAGCATTGAGGTAAGGCTGAATGGGGCGAATTGATCATTTGGAAGCATTGGAACTGAGCTGGCCATCAGAAACTGAGTCCAGGATGAAGGCGCAGGTACAGTTTGGCAGAGCATTCTTCCTCGTTCTTAAATGAAGCAGAAAACATCTGGGTTTTACAACTTTTCACACCATAGTATCTGGTATCAAAATCAAAATTAGTTACAAAATTGCCTAAACTTTTGGAAATTCACACTTCTATTAGTCTGATATTCCAGGAAAAAATAGGAATTTCTGTAAGAGAGTTATATAGCAATATCCTATGTTGTGGAATTTGAAGCATAAATAACCATTTGCTTATTTTATTATATTATCATTTGTATTAAGATTGGCTTTTGTTTGTGTTTATGGGCAGGAATGGAAAGTATGATACTTGAGGTTTGTCCTATATTATGGCTCAAAGTTAAATCAGAAGGCAGTGATTTCATTTTGTAAAATTTAACTTAGAAAGCCCTGGCTGGAGTAGCTCAGTGGATTGAGCATGGGCCTGCGAACCACACGATCGCGGTTCCATTCCCAGTCAGGGCATATGCCTGGGTTGCAGGCCAGTTCCCAGCAGGGGACTCATGAGAGGCAACCATACATTGATACTTCTCTCCTTCTCCCCTTCCCTTCCCCTCTAAAGATAAATAAATAAAATATATTTTTAAAAAAATTTAACTTAGAGACTATTATCTTTGTCTCATTAATATGAATAACTATGAGCAAACAAACAACAGTTTTAACAGTATTTCTGCTGATATTTACTTGTCTATCCTTTTAAGGTAAAACATGCAAAAAATGTCCCAGGACTAATTTTACTTTAAATTTGTCAATGTTTTAATACATTATTGAGATATTTTTCCTCCATATTTTGTAACTGAAATTCTGTTAATCTTTGCAACTTGATGGCATCTGTTTCAACATTGATTAGGTAACTGTGGGTAGAATTTTGATGTTAACTTAAAATTTAGTTTTCCTTTTCTCAAAGAAAAAGTTATTGCTCTCTGAGTAATGACTGTGCTGAAATTAAGTGTAGTCAGAAACTAACCAATTTGTCTAAAATAGACTAAAATCTATCTTCTAACTAAAATGACATGTTTTTTAAATTTTTTAGAGAAAATTTTTTAAAGATTTTTATTTATTTACCTTTAGAGGGGAAGGGAAAGAGAGAGAGACAGAAATATCAATGTATGGTTGCCTCTCATGCATCCCCTGCTGGGAACTGGCCTACAACCCAGGCATGTTCCCTGACTGGGAATCGAACCGAGATCATGTGGTTTGCAGGCACGCGCTCAATACACTGAGCTACGCCAGCCAGGGCTTAAAATGACATTTTTGAAAGAGCAATTTCACTTTACATTTTAGCGTAGATATTATCAGAATGCTTCAAATTACAAATTATGCAATTAAATCTTCCTGGAATAGACCATAACCAAAAAGGGGGAAAACAGTCTTTCTGACTAAAGTGGGTTTTAAGATAAATTTTATTTATTTATTTATTTCACATTTGGATTTTTTCAAAGATTTTATTTATTTATTTTTAGAGAAAGAGGAAGGGAGGGAGAAAGGAAGGGAGAGATATCAATGTCTGGTTACCTCTCACACGGTCCCCACTGGTCACCTGGCCAAGTGACCTGACTGGCATCAAACTGGTGACCCTTTGGTTCGCAGCTAGCACTCAATCCACTGAGTTACACCAGCCAGGGCTCATGTTTGTTTTGTTTTTAATTTCTTCTTGCTGTGTCTTGTGATTTTCATTTTTAGGCACAAATATTGCATATCAGATTGTCTTGGTTTATGTTTACATTTTAAAAGAGTTCCTGATTTATTTTTAGTGTCATTAAGTATATTATAAAATGTAAAATAACTAACTGGTCAGTTGCATGACATTTTCTGTTGCTCATAGTTTGGTAATGGGCATTGGCAATTATAAGTAAAAATACAAATTTCATTATTTGGGACTAATAACTAAAATCGCAATGATTGTATCTTTTTAAAATTTCTCTTAATTTTAAGAATTTATCTAAATTTTATGTTTATTTTGAAACATTTTTCTTAGGTTGTATTATTTAAACTGGTTGGGTTTTTTGAAATTAAAATGTTAGAAACTAGACTGTTAGGCATTTTAGCACTGATCATTTTGGAATGCTTGTGACATATTTTAATATAATGACAAAAATAATTAGGCCTTTTTAAACCACTATATATTTTTTATTGAATGAATTGAGATGACATTGGTTCACAAAACCATACAGCTTTTAAGTGTACAATTCAACAAAACAAGTTTAAAGATAAATTTTAATTTCTCTAGTACTTTTTCTTTTTTATATATATATTTTATTGATTATACCATTACAGTTGTTCTATCCCCCCTTCATTCCCCTCCACCCTGCACACCCCCTCCCCCACCATCCCCCCCCCTTAGTTTATAACCACGTGTCTCAAGTTCTTTAGATTCTATATTTCCCCTACTACTCTTGCCCTCCCCCTATCTATTTTCTACCTACTATCTATGCTATTCTCTGTACCTTCTCCCCTCTTCTCCTCCTCCTACTCCCCTGTTGCTAACCCTCCATGTGTTCTTCATTTCTATGGTTCTGCTCCTGATCTAGCTGTCCTCTTGGTTTGCTTTTGTTTTAGGTGTGGTTGTTAGTAACTGTGAGAGTGCTGTCCTTTCACTGTTCATATTTTTCATCTTCTTTTTCTTAGATAAGTCCCTTTAACATTTCATATAATAAGGGCTTGTTGATGATGAACTCCTTGAGTTTAACCTTATCTGAGAAGCACTTTATGTGCCCTTCCATTCTAAATGAAAGCTTTGCTGGATAAAGCAATCTTGGCTGTAGGTCTTTGGATTTCATGACTTGGAATACTTCTTTCCAGCCCCTTCTTGCCCGAAAGGTCTCTTTTGAAATAGTCCTGCCATGTATGCCTTTTTGTTAAACACTAATGTTCTGCAGCAGTAATCAGAATTCATTGCTACATTTTCCTCTCATTTTTGTGGAAAGGCTAGGAAAGTGCTTAATTTCTCAGGGAGTAGTAAAACTGTGCAGAGCTTGAGAAACTGAAAATTAAAATATTAAAAGTAAAAATGGACTGTTATGTATATTTTTAAAATAAAAATTACATTAAGGTTCTGCACAACAAAAAGTACCAAAGGAAAATTGACAGATGTGGCAAACTGGTGAAGAAATAGACCGAATTCATCACAATGAGCAAATTTCCTTTAAAGTGTCTGCTAGCAGGGCTACCTCTATCAAGGCACTGAACCTGATATGCTTTCTGAATCTTGGGAAGTCAAGAGACTTTGGGCCTGTTGTGCTTTTGCCCCTAATGGGTGGTTAGGAGATACTGGTTCACTCTTTTTCTTCAAGTCCTCATGCCCCTAGTCAGCCTGCTTTCCCCTTTATAACCTTAATGGTTCTTTTATGCCTATCTATTTTATTATTTTCAGGCTTTTTACTTGTACTTAGTAGATAGGAGCTGGGAGAGATGATTCTAGGCCATCTTGTTCCAAATCAGGAAGCTGTTTTGTTTTATTTTTAAACTAATTTCTGGGCTGATTTCAAAGAGAGAGAAAGGGTTGTTAAGGCTTCCTACTACACTTTATTCTGGAAATTGAAGTTTATACAACCTTAAGTCCTTACCCTGCTATGTAAAATTCTCCATAGATTTATCCTTCTATTCATATTCTCTCCATAAATTTATTCCTCATCCTGCATAACGCAAGCCAACTCTTCAGTCAAATCTCTCTCATTAATACATCTTGCTCCCTCCTGCCACCATGCTTTTATTTTTTTAAATATTTTTTTATTTAATGATTTTTCAAGTACAGTTTTCTGTCTATTACTTCCATCCCATCCCACCCCCCGTGCTCCCCCTCCCTCCCATTTCCACCCTTCTCAGTTGTAAAACTGTCATTGTTTGCAGATGACACGATAGTGTATATGGAAAATCCTATACACTCTACCAAAAAACTGCTCGAACTAATAAATGAATTTGGCAAAACAGCAGGATACAAAGTCAATATCCAGAAATCAAAGGCATTTTTGTATACTAACAATGAATCAGCAGAAGCAGAAATCAAGAAAAAAAATCCCATTCGATATAGCAAAAACAAAAATAAAATATCTGGGAATAAATCTAACCAAGGAGGTAAAAGATCTGTATGCAGAAAACTACACAACACTGAAGAAAGAAATTAAGGAAGACAAACAAATGGAACCACCATGCTTTTATTAATGCCATTGCCACTATTTGGAATGTTCTCCATTTTTCTCAATTAATTTAGACCAGTTTGGTTAAGAACAAAATTATAATCATCAACCACTACTAAATTCTACTTCACTGACTTTATTCTGTGCCAAATTCTTATCATCCCCAGAGATCCTTTAATCAACATTTCTTAACCACTAAACTTGTAATATTTCTCCTTATGTATTTTGTCCTTCTTCATGAGCTATTTTTTATACAACCAAACCACCTGGAAAAGGACTACACATTGAGAAAAAAAAAGCATCTAGTAGGAATTGCAAAGCAATTATTTCAACTATTTTGATGAAAGACTCTCAAATACTTCTGCTTTGTGTTTATGAATATTTCACACATCTTTGTCTGGATTTTATTCAGGCCTAGGAGGGCAGAGAGACTGAAGGTAGGATAATTTAGATAATAGGCTTAATTCTGCATTTTGATTTCCATTTGTATACCTAAATTATGTGACCAGATGTCATGAGAAAAATCTGGAAGCTCTTCCACCCTGTGAATGGATGATACTGTGTGAAAAAACAGATGGTAAAAAGCAGCAAACATTTTTCTGTAATGTTTCTTGCTTTGAAAACCCCTGAAGTTTAAAATTTGCTCTTTATTGAAGTTGCATTAAGGCATATCTGTAAATTACATGAGGTTTATTTACAAAAAATATAGGTCGTATTCAGTGATAGTAGGCTATTGACTCTGGAATCAAATTCTGTCTCTTTTGTCAAACTATTGAATGAGTTCCAACATTCTGAGATTCCAAAGTTTTTCCCACTGCTGATTACTTTTAAACTATGCACAGGACATTTGCTTCCAAAGAAAATGGACTAAAAGAACCAGATTTCTCCTCTCATCAAAAACAACAATATAAAAATAAGATACATGAAATAATAGTTTACAAGACACTGGATATAGAAAGTGATCCCCCCAAAAGAGTAAACAAACAATGCAAGTCCCATGGTTCTCTCAGCGTATTGCATTGAGAGAGTTTCTAGTCCATAGGGAAAGAGATCCAAGGCAGAGCCTAGTGAATTACCTAAGGAGAGGTTAAAGAGCTGAGGGTTTAAGTAGATCAAGGCAATTAAAGTTTATAAAACAGTACTAGAGAAGAGAGTGCTGCACTCAGGTATTCAGCTGAGTATTGATTGGTACATGCCTGTGAGGAAACTACCATGGCCTTGGAAATAACCACCACAGTATTAAAGGTAAGAATTCCAAGCATTCACATAGGCCAGGAGTAGTGACTATTTCTACCAGCTAAATATTGTAAAAATCTCAATATTTAAAACACTTTGGGTTGAAGAAACAGAATGGTATCACCTCAATAATCATAAATAATTATCCCTAGACTATAAACTGCTTGGGTCCCACCTAACACACCTTAAAAGCAAGATACAAAATGATCAAACTGTTTCTAAGTAGCATAACCACATCCTAGGACAAAAGATTAGTAATACACAAATATCAGGCACCCAACAACACAGGTGTGCTTCGTGGAGGTCTTTTCTAAGGGATAAACAAGGGGAAGGCCATGGGAGGTATGGAAGACTGTCTATCACAAGTACCACTGTGGAAACCATATCAGGAACTTACATTTACTTGTGACTCTTCCGGCTGTTTTCCAGGATACCAGCTTGCACGAGGGACCCCCTGCAGACCTTTTGGCTGCACAAAATGGATATTGAGGCAGCAATTCTGTGGAGCAGTTTAACTAAAAAGTCTCAACAACATAAGAAGTAATAAAACACTTAGGAATAAATTTAGCCAAGGTGGTAAAAAATCGGTACACTGAAAATTATAAAACATTAAGAAATTGAAAAAGACACAAACAAGTGGAAAGATATCTTGTAGTCATGGCTTGGAAAAACTGATATTGTTAACATATCTATACTATCCCAACCCATCTATAAATTTAATGCAATTCTTGTCAAAATTTCAATGACATTATTCCCAGAAATAGAAAAAAATCCTAAAATTTGTATGGACCCACAATAGACCCTGAATAGCCAAAGTAATTCTGAGGAAGAACAAAACTAAAGACATCACACTTCCTGATTTCAAACTATACTAAAAAGATATAGTAATCAAAATAAAATGAGGCTGGTATAAAAATAGACTTATAAAGCAATTGAAGTGAATAGAGAGCCCAGAAATTAACCTCCCCCCACATAGTAAACTGCTATTTCACAAGGGAGCCAAGAATACTCAATGTGGAAAGGATAGGCTCTTCAATAAACAGTTCTGAAAAAACTGGATAATTACATGTAGAAGAATGAAATCAGACCACCATTTTACAGCACCCACAAAAATTAACTCAAAATAGATTGCAGACTTGGACATAGACCTGAACCCACAAAACTCCTGGAAGAAAACATAGGGTATAAAAGCTCTGACATTGGTCTTGGCAATGATTTCTGGAAATGACACCGAAAGCATAGAAAACCTAAGCAAAAATCAATCATGCTATATGACACTGAAAAGCTTCTGTGCAACAAAAGAAACAATCTGCAAAATGACAAGTCAAACTGAAGAATGGGAGAAATTATTTGCAAGTCATATATTTGATAAGAGCTTAATTCCAAAATGTATTTTAAAAACACATACAACTCAATAGCAAAAAAAAAATCAGTTAAAATGAGCAAAGGACGTGAATAGACATTTTTCCAAAGAAGACACAGAAATGGCCAGCAAGTACATAGAAACATGCTCAACATTATATGGAAATGCATATCAAAACCACAGTGAGATATTCACACCTGTTAGAATGGCTACTATCAGAAGATATGATATAATTCATAAGGCAAAAGAAACCCCAGTCAATATAAATTCAGACTTTATGTTTAAAAGACATAATGTTATGCTAAGTGAAATAAGCCAGTCTGTGAAAGAAAAATACAGTATGATCTCACCTATAAGAGAAATCTAATGAACAAAATAGAACCAGAGACATGGAAACATGGAGCAGACTGACAGTGATCACAAGGGAGGAAGGAGAAGGATAATGGTGGAAAGAAGGGGAAGGGACTAGTCAAAGAACATGTATGAATGACCCATGGACATGGACAACAGTGTGGGAATGGACTGTGGACAGGGGAGTGGGATGGGTGGAGGAGGGCAAAGAGGGAAGAATTGGGACAACTATAATACAATAAAAACAAAAATGATAAAAAAGACATAATAGAGAAAGATAAGGGCTAGTGACAGAATAGAAGTAAATATTTTCAGTATATAAAACTACACAAATGATTAGTCTCTGTAAATTAATAAGACAAATATACAAAAACTTCTATAGAAAAATGGTCAATGGATACAAACAAGCAGTTAACAGAAATGGAAACCTCAAAAGCTAGCAAGCGTTTGAAGAAATATTCATACTCATTAGTAATGAGATAAATACAAATTAAAATAATGATGAGCAATCACTTTAAATCTAACAGACTAGCAAAAATTAGGAGACTGGATAATTTATGTGTTCATAAAAAACAGGGCGTTGGGAACTATAGTGGATATTGTGGTGCCTTGCCTCAAACCTTTCTGCTTCACCTGTGGTTTTACTCCTGCTGTACAGTTCTGTGAGGACTTGCATCTCACCTCATGCACCTCATCTATCTCTACTTTCTATGCTGTAGTTCTTCCAATGTATGGACAGCTACAGAAGCTCACTAATCCCAAGGGCATGTACAGATCAGAGGTGCAGGGAGCAAGGAGGCTTGCAGAGCACAGAAGTGACAGGGCAGAGAAAAGGGGGTTAATACCACCAGTGGGTGCCAAAAACTGACAAATGCTTTTGCCTTTGGTCTTATTGTCAAATAGACCCAGGGGTTATTCTATGTGCTTTCAGATGTTCCTAACAAGATTGATTTAACTTTGTCCCATCAAAAATGACCTCATTCATGCACACATTATTGGTTTTCCTTCCTTCTCTGTCTTGGTCTCCCCATTGGCTTATTCCTGCTTTGTGAGATTACCTCCCACATAAACTACCTGCACATAAATCCTTATCTTATTCTTTCTGGGAACTTTAGCTAAGACATGCACCATCATGTAGCCCTTCTGGTAGGAATATAAAATTATGCAGTCCTTCTAGAGAGAAAGTTGACAATATATAGGCAAATTACATACATATGTGTCATGTGGCCCACTAATTATTTTTGTAGGTATATAACCCCAAATACTTATAAAATGCTTATTGAAGCACATTTTTTTGGAGAAGGGTAGGAGGCAAACTAAATCCATCACTGGTTAATTGTTATCAATACACACCATGGAATATTATGTGGCAGTTAGAAGCATGCTTTAGATGTATATATAGCAACATGGATGAATCTTTAAAATGCCATACTTGGTTAAAAATTTTTAAAAACACCTTAAGAGGTAATACATAACAATAAACACACAGATATACACTTAACATATTAAACTAGTTGCCAATGAGATAGAGAGAAATAGAAGTGAACTATGAAGTTTAAAAAGAAAAAAGAAATAAGGGATGAGGGCCTTCTCTGACCAATAATGATAATGTGTTACAAATTGAGAAATAAGATTAAGAGACCCAAGATGGTAAAGAAGTAGAAGCTACACCATCCACCTCCCAGGACCAAATTGAAATTACAACTAAATTAGAGAAAAATCATCCTGCATATCCAACTGAACACTGGATGGAGAGAATTCTTATAATCAAGGTTTTAGGGAAGAAATCAAATCACCACACTGAGACTGGTAGGAAGTACAGAGGCACAAGGAGACTGGCTGGGCACCCAAGGGAAGCAGTTGAAGTTCCAGAAGGATATTTCAGCAGCAGTGGGTTGCAGTTCTCTTGAGAATTGTGGGGTCTAGTCCCCAAGCTGGGCTCCCCAGCCTAGAACAACAGAACTGGGAAAGGAACCTAAATAACATCCAGCTGTGAAAAACAACAAGGCTTCTGTCCACCAGGGAGAAATGGCTAGAGACACAGAGAACCTCTTAAAGGGCCAATGCACAATATTTTGTTTGCAACCACCTACCCTGGGCTTCAGCAATAAGAGGGCAGAGTGGACTAGAGCCACATGAGGAGAGTCTAGCATTGGTGGCTCTGGGGAGAGAACTGAGGGAGCAGCCATCAGGATCCCTGTGCTGAGTCATTCTCCATACTGCAGAAGCCATCTTCCATGGGCAGACATTCCCCTCCAACTGACATCAGTCTGAGGAGAAGCAATAGCCCCACCCACAGGAATCCCTTTCACCACATATAGTGGAGCTTAAGCACAGCTGCAAAGAGTACACCTGGAAGCAAATTCAGTGATTATATGAGAGCTCTGACACCTTAGCTGACCCTCTCCTGGGCCCAGTGCTGGTAAAGGCCAGCCTTGGTGCACAGCCTGGTTCTTTCTGCACACACCCAGGCCCAGCAGAGAAAGCCAAAAGCTGTGGATAATTTTGTAGGTCCAAGCAGGTTGCCCAGGGCTAGTCACAGACACCATCTGACATGAGTTTGTGCTAGAGTCTCCGCAGATCTACATAATACATAGAAACAAATACAAAGAGGAAACCAATATGGGAAGATATAAGCCTCAAATGAAAGAATGAAAGAATTCTCCAGAATAAGAACTAAATGAAATGTAGGTAAGCAAATTATCACATGTATAGTTTAGAGTAATAACTATAAGGATACTCAACAGCATGAAAAAAAAACATAGAAACCATAAAAACAGCAGTCAAACAAACATACACTGAAGAAGTAAACAGTAGGTTAGATGAAGCACAATACTGAATCAGTGGTTTGAAAGACAAGATAGAAAAAAAACACCGAAATAGAGCAGCAACAAGAAAACAGATTTTTCTTTAAAATGAGGAGAACTTAAGAAAACTTTCAGACAACATGAAGTGTAATGGCACCTGCATCATGAGAATACCAGAAGGAAAACAGAGTGAGAAAGGGATCAAGAACATATTTGAAGAAATATGACCAAAAATTTCCCTAATCTGGTGAAGAAAAAAGACACACAAGTCAAGGAAGTTCAGAGAATCCCAAACAAATGGACCCAAACAGGCCTACACCAACACACATCATAATTAAAATAGCAAAGCTTAAAACAAGGAGAAAACCTTAAAAGCCACAGCAGAAAAGCAATTAGTTATATACAACAGAGCTACCATTAGACTATCTTCTGATTACTCAACAGAAACATTTCAGGCCAGAAGGGACTAGCGTGAAATGGAAAAGCAAGAACCTACAAATAAGGCTAATTTATCCAGCAAGGCTGTCATTTAAAAATGAAGGAGAAATAAGGAGCTTCCCAGACAAGAAAGAGCTAAAGGAGTTTGTTAACACCAAACCAGTACTGCACCAAATGTTAAAATGTTAAAGGGCTTGCTTTAAGAAGAGGAAAAAGAAAAAGAAAAACAGAGGAAAAGAGTTACAAAATGGAATGGCAAGAAATACATATGTATAAAAATTCACATTAAATACAAATGGCTTAAATACTCCAACCAAAAGATAAGGTAGCTGAATGGATAAGAAAACAAGACCCATGTATATGCTGCCTATTAGAGGCCCACCTTGGGTCAAAAGATACACACAGACTATAAGTCAAGGGATAAGAAAAGATATTTCATGCAATTGGTAAAAAAGAGCTGGGGTAGCAGTACTTATCTCTGACAAAATAGACTTTAAAACCAAGGCTGTAGTAAGAGACAAAGAAGGACATTATTTAATGATAAAGGGAACAATCCAACAAAAGGATATAACTCTAGTCAACATTTACACAGCCAGCATAAGAGCACCTAAATATGTAAAGCAAATCTTGGTGGGTACAAAGGGAGGGATCAACAGAAATAGAGCCATAGTATGGGATTTTAATACCCCATTGATTTCAACGGATAGATCTTCCAGGCAGAAAATCAACAAAGAGCCAGCAGCCTTAAACAACACACTAGATCAAATGGATTGAATTGATATTTTCAGAGCATTTCACTCCAAAGTAGCAGAATATACATACTTTTCAAGTTCACATGGAACATTTTCTATGATATACCACATGTTAGGACACAAAACAAGACTCAATAAATTTAAGATTGAAATCACAGCAAGCATCACCTTTGACCATAATGCTGTGAAAGTAGAAATTATCACAAGAAGAGCACTAAAAAACACAAAAACATGGAAGCTAAATGACTTGTTATTAAACAATGAAGGGGCCAACAAAGAGATCAAGGAAGAAATCAAAAAATACCTTGAAATAAATGAAAATGAGAACACAACAAGCCAAAATGTGTGGGGCACTGGGAAAGAAATCCTGAGAGGGAAATTCATAGGCATTACAGGCCTATCTCAAAAAAACAAAACAAAACAAGACAAAACAAAAACAAGAGAAAGCTCAACTAAACAATCTAACTTTACATTTAAAGAAACTTGAAAAAGAACACCAAACAAAGCCCAAAGTGAGTAGAAGGAAGGGGATAATAAAGATCAGAGCAGAAATAAACAAAAGAAAAGAGAATAAAAAATGATACAAAAGATCAATGAATCCAATAGTTGGTTTTTGAAAAAAATAAACAAGATTTGCAAACATTTAACCAGACTCATCAGGAAAAAAAAAGTGAAAGGATTCAAATTAAAAAAAAAAAACTAGAAATGAGCCCTGGCTGGTGTAGCTCAGTGGATTGAGCATGGGCCTGAGAACCAAAGGATCGTGGTTGGATTCCCGGTCAGGGCACAAGCCTGGGTTGCAGGCCAGTTCCCAGCAGGGGGAGCACGAGAAGCAACCATTTTTGATATTTCTCTCCCTCTCTCCCTTCCCCTCTAAAGATAAATAAATGAAAAATCTTTAAAAAATGAACTAGAAATGAAAGAGAAGTAACAAGTGATACCACAGAAGTACAAAGGACTGTAAGAAATTGCTGTGAGCAACTATATTCCAAAAAATTGGACTACCTGGACAAAATAGATAAATTTCTAGAAACATACAGTCTTCCAAAACTGAACTAGGAAGAAGCAGCATACCCGAATAGCCTGATAACAATGGTAAATCATAGCAGAAATAAAAAATACTCCCCCAAAATAAAAATTCTGCACTGGATAGCTTCACAGGGGAATTTTACCAAACATTCCATGAAAAACTAACACATCTCTCTCTCAAACTATTTTTAAAAACTCAAAAGGAAGGAAGACTCTCAAGCTCATTTTACAAGGCCAACAATATCCTAATTCCAAAACCAGATAAAGACACTACAAAAAATGAAAATTATAGGCCAATGACCCTGGTGAACATACATGCTAAAATCCTCAAAAAAAATATTAGCAAACTGAACACAGCAATGCATCGAAAAGATCAGACACCATGACCAACTGGGATTTATTCTGGGAATGCAAGGTTTGTACAACATTTACAAATTAATAAATGTGATTCATCACATAAACAAAATGAAGGATAAAACTACATGATCATATTAATAGATGCCGGAAAGGCATTTGATAAAATCCAGCACTCATTTATGATAAAAACTCTCAGCAAAGTGAGAATAGAGGGAGCATACTTAAACATAATAAAGACCATATATTACAATCCTCTTCCAGCATCATTGTCAATGGAAAATACTACAAGGGTTCCCCTTAAGACTGGGAACAAAACAGGGATGTCCGCTTTCACCTCTCTTATTCCACGTGGTAGTGGAAGTCCTAACCACAGCAACCAGACAATAAAAAGGGAAAAAAAGCACCCAAAGTGTAAAGAAAGAAGTAAAACTCTCTTTATTCGCAGATGACACAATACTGAACATGGAGAACCCTAAAAAGTCCACCAAGAAACTACTAGAACTGATAAGTAAATTCATCAAATTAGCAGGATACAAAATTAATATCCAGAAACAACTTGCAATTTTATATGTCAATAATGAACTGTCAGAATGGGAAATTAGTAAAAAAGAACCTATTCACAATTGCTTTAAAAAGAATAGAATGCCTAGGAATAAACCTAATCAAGGATGTAAAAGACCTATACTTGGAAAATTATATGACACTGAAGGAAGAAGTCGGAGATACAAATAAGTGGAAGCACATATTGTGTTCATGTGTAGGGAGAATTAACATCATTAAAATGTCCATAGTACCTTAAGCAATCTATAGATTTAACCCAATTCCTATCAGGTTACCAATGATATATTTCACAAAGCTGGAACAAATATTTCAATATTTATATGGAAACACAAAAGGCCCCAGTGATCTTGGGAAAGAAGAACAAAGTTGGAGGAATCACGCTACCTAATATCAAACTATACCCTAAGACCATAGTGATCAAAACAGCAGCATAAAAAACAGATACATAGATCAGTGTAACAGAATAGAGAGCCCAGAAATAAACCCACAACTTTATAGTCAATTAATATTTCACAGAGGAAGCAAGTACATACAATGGGTTAAAGATAGTTTATTCAATAAATGGAGTTGGGAAAATTGGACAGATACATTCAGAAAAATAAAACTACACCACCTTCTTGCACCACACACAAGAATAAATTCAATACTTACCAATCAGGGGAGATACCATGATCATGAAGATGGTTTTCTCAAGGTGAAGCTCACCCATTGCACTCCAGATGTGCTGACCCCTATGATTTCCCCAAATGTGGGAAATTCCACTGTATAATTTGTGGTAGTGGAGGACTGTGTCCACTCTCTCTCCCCTGAAAACAAAAGAATAAATTCAAAATGGATTTAAGACTTAAATGTTAGACCTACAATCGTAAAAATCCTAGATGAAAACATAGGCAGTAAAATGCAAGACATTGATTGAAGCAGTATTTTTTTTGATACATCTCCTCAGGCAAGGAAGACAAAAGGAAAAATAAATAAATTGGAATACATCAAACTAAAAAGTTTTTGCACAGGAATGGAAACCATCAACAAAATGAAAAGACAACCCATTAAAAGGGAGAACATATTCACCAATGATACATCTGATAAGGGGTTAATATCATTAATTTATAAAAAAAACATATACAACTTAACACTGAAAAACAAACAAACAATCCAATGAAACAAATGGGCAAAGGACCAGAACAGACACTTCTCCAAAGAGGACATTCAGATGGCCAACAAACATGAAAACACGTTCAACATCACTAATCATTAGAGAGATGCACATTAAAACCACAGTGAGATATCATCTCAATCCTGTCAGAATGGCTGTCATTGACAAATCAACAAACAAGTGCTGGTGAGGATATGGTGAAAGGTTAGTGCACTGTTGGTGGTAATGCAGACTGGTGCAGACACTGTGGAAAACAGTATGGAGATGCATCAAAAAATTAAAAATGGAACTACCTTTTGACCCTGTGATCCCACTTCTGGAAATATATCCAAAGAAACCCAAAACACTAATTTGAAAGAACATAAGCATCCCTAGTTTATGGCAGAGTTATTTACAATCTCCAAGATATGGAAGCAGCCCAAGTGTCCACCCATAGAGGAGTGGATAAAACAACTATGAGACATTTAAACATTGGAATTCTACTAAGCCACAAAAAAGAAGAAAATGTTACCCTTTGCAACAGTATGTACGGACCTGAAGAATATTATGCTAACTGAAATAAGCCAGTCAGAGAAAAACAAATACCATATGATCTCACAGAGATGTGGAATGTAATGAATAACCTGAACCAACAAGCAAAATAGAGACAGACTCATAGATGGGGAGCAGGGTGACAGCTGTAGGAGGGGCTGTAGGTAGAGGGATCAAGCAACAAATCAAAAGGATTCAGGGACATGGACAGCAGTGTGGTGAATGCTGGGGAGAAGGCAGCATAAGGGGGATAAATGGTAATGGAAAAATACAATAAAATATAAAATGTAAAAAGAAAGAAATAAGATTAGGTCAAACTTCTTTACTTAAAGTCCAAACAAAGAAAAAAACAAAGCTTTATACTCGTATGCATATATATTGCCTTATTTTCATCCTCAAGAATTTATGTGCTTTAGATGCCCATCAGTAAGTGAATGGATCAAAAAACTATGGTACATTTACACAATGGAATTCTATACAGCAGAAAGGAAGAAGGAACTCCTACCCTTTGCAACAGCCTGGATGGAACTGGAAAGCTTTATACTGAGTGAAATAAGCCAGGCGGTGAAAGACAAATACCATATGATCTCATCTTTAACAGAAACTTAAACAACAAAACAAACAAGCAGGCAAAATATAACCAAAGACACTGAAATTCAGAACAGGAGGGGCAGTGACCAGAGGGGAGGGAATTTCAGGGGAAATAGGGGAGGGATTTAGAGGAACAAATATAAAGGATACATGGAGAACAACTAAGGGGGGTGGAAATGGGAGGGAGGTGGGGAGCATGGGGGGGTGGGCTGGGATGGGAGTAAAAGACAGAAAGCTGTGCTTGAACAATAATTAAATTTAAAAATTAAAAAAATGCCCCCCCCCCAAAAGAGAGAAGGGTTTTAAAGGTAAAAAGAATTTACGTGCTTTACAACTTAAGGTTAGATTAATTCATTCCTCACTTTTTCATTCTTTCATGTATAAATAAAATATTCATTGAGTTTATTTCTATGTAGCAGTCCTCTTCAAGGTATTTGTGATAAATCAGTAAATGAAACAACACTTTTTGTCCTCATTAAGCTTTCATTCTATGTGAGAGAACAGGCAACAATAAACATAAGTAATTGTTATGTTACGTTAGATTATTTTTTGTGATACATTAGAAGACTATCACTGCTATCAGTAGAAATAGAGTAGAACAATTCCAATGCAGGTGTCAAGTGGGGATTGTTTTACAATTTTTTTTAGAGAGAAGGAAAGGGAGGAAGTGAAACATCAATGTGTGATTATCACTCACATGGCCCCCGCCAGGGACATGGCCCACCACCCAGGCATATGCCCTGACTGGCAATCGAACCAGCGACCCTTTGCTGTGCTCAGTCCACTGAGCCACACAAGCCAGGGTTGTTCTACAATTTTAAACAACGTGGGAGGGCTAGGATTCGTGAAAAATATAGTGTACTTTACTTCGTTTCTCATGTCTTCTATTTTAGCGGATATTATTTACATTGTATTTTTTACATTATGTATCTTTGGTTTAAGAATATTTTTATATATTATTACAGATTAAATTTTTTATAAGTTTGATTCTGTAATTCAGTGTTTTCAGTAAGACTGTACTCTGTGTCATGTTATTACTTACTTAATTATGTTCATTCTGGAACATTTTACTTCCCTTTCCATACAAATCTGTTGTGTTATTTCTTCAACACTTAAATTTTCTTTTATGGATACCCTGTTTATTTAAATTTTATTGAAAGTAGGAAACAGATGTTTTCTAAAAATTAGTTCTGCTTACTCTAGTAAATATTTTCAAAAGTGATTTTTCTTTTTCAGATTAAAAATAAGAAATGTATTAATGGTATGAAATTATTTTAAATAATAAAAATCCCCTGAAAGCTACCCCTTTATATATTTTCACATATCACTGGTAGCAAATATAAATACCTGTGTTGGGGCCCTGGCTGGTGTAGCTCAGTGGATTGAGCGCAGGCCTGTGAAACAAAAGGTCGCCTGTTCGATTCCCAGTCAGGGCACATGCCTGGGTTGCAGGCCAGGTCCCCAGTGGGGGACCCATGAGAGGCAACCACACATTGACATTTCTCTCCCACTCTTCCTCCTTCCTGTCCCCTCTCTCTATAATAAATAAATAAATAAATACATAAATAAATAAAAATATGTAAAAAATTTTAAAAATGCCGGTGTTGGGGATTTAATCATGTTCTGAAGAATATATTCCTGCAGAATATGGATTTTAGTAGCAGATTTTTAAAAAAGGCAATTACAACTACATTTAGAGGTTAAAAGCCTCTAACTTATAACAAGAGATCTACCTGCTTAAGAATTTTTAAGTGTACATTACAGCATTGTGAAACAAAGCACAATGTTGTGCAATAGATCTGTAAAATGTTTTCATCTTGCATGACTGAAACTTTATACCCATTGACCTGCAACTGTCCTTTTTCACCAGCCATTAGCAACCACCATTCTACTTTCTGCTTCAATGAGTTTGATTACTTTGGATACCTCATTTGTATAAATGGAATCATATAGTATTTGTCCTTCTGTGAATGGCTTGTATCACTTAGCGTAATACCCTTAAGGTTCATTTGTATTGCTACATATGACAGGACTTTCTTCTTTTTGTGGATGATTAATATTCCATTTTTATATACAACATTTTCTTTATCCATTCATTCTTTGACAGACATTTGTAACTCAATGGTTATTGTGAATAATGCTGCAATCAACAAGGCAGTGCAGATTTCTCTTTGAGATAATAACTTTATTTCCTTTGATCATACTCCCAGGGATGGGATTGCTGGATTACAAGGCAGTTCCATCTTAGCTTTTTGAGGAGACTCCATATTGTTTTCCATAGTGGCTGCATCAATTTACATTCCTACCAGCAATGTACAAACATTCCAATTTCTCAACATCCTTACAAACACTTGTTATTTGTTTTTCTCTTTTATTTTGTGTGTGGGTAAATTTTTATTTAAGTAAGCTTTTTATATTTTATAACAGTTTTATAAATTTACATAAAATTTACAGCAGAAGTTCAGAGCTGACTCAGTTTCCCCTATTAACATTTTTCATTGGTACATTTGTTACAACTAATGGACTGACAATGTTACAATTTTTTTAATTTTTCAATTTACATTTGACATTCGATATTCTTTTTTTAACAATGGTCATTCTAACAGATGTGAAGTGATATGTTATTGTGGTATTAATTTGCATTTCTCTGGTGGTTAATGATGTCAAGCATCTTTTCATATGTCTATTGGCCATTTGTATGTCTTCTTTTAAAAAAAGTTTATTTCACATCCTTTGCCCAATTTTTAGTTTGCTAATTTGGATTTTTTGCCCTTTTGCTCTCTTGATTGTTTTCTTTGTTCTCTACTTCAACTTAAATCTCAGATTCATACTTTTCTTCCATGTTGCAGAATACATGCCAACTGCTGATTTTACAAAATAAGTATTTATCTCTTAATTAGGGCAGGTCTATACTGAACTGGTCAAACACCCAAATTAGTGTATAAGAAGCTACCTTGAATTCCCTCACTGTGTTTGAATACTATTAGAGTTAATGACTCAGCAATTTTTCAGGAGGCCTGAATCAATGTATACATATATTGCCGCAGTAGCGATACTGAAGCCTAAGTAGGGAAAAATTTGAAGTTTTTGGGCTGCCTGTTCAGGGAAAATTTATCTCTGTATATTTCCTCCTCACTAT
>NW_028077295.1:0-52500 GCF_014824575.4 Sturnira hondurensis | reverse complement strand
CAATCTATAAATTTAACTCAATCCCTATTACCAATACCAATGACACATTTCATACATATAGAACATATATTCAAAAATGTATATGGAATCAAAAATGACCCCAAATAGCCTCAGCAATTTTAAGAAAGAAGAATAAAGTAGGAGCATCGCAGTACCCGGTATGTTTTTTTAATTTTTCCATTATAGTTTACATTCGATATTATTTTCTATCAGTTTCAGGTGTACAGCATGGTGATTAGACAATCATGTACTTTACAGAGTGAATGCCTGATATTTTAAGTGCCCACTTGGCACCATACATAGTTATTACGATATTGTTGACTATATTCCCTATGATGTAATTTACATCTCTGTGACTATTCTGTAAATACCAATCTGTGTTTCTTAATACCTTCACCTTTTCCACACATTCCCCCAAATCCCTCCCCTCTGTCAACTGTCAGTCTATTCTCTGTATCTATGAATCTGTTTCAAGTTTGTTTGTTTATTGTTATTTATATTCCACATATAAGTGAAGTTATATGGTATTTGTGTCCCTATAAGTGACTTATTTCACTTAACATAGTACCCTCTAGGTCCATCCATGCAAAAGGTAAGATTTTATTTTTCTACGGCCAAGTACTATTCCATTACGTAAATGTACCACAGCTTTTTTATCCACTCATCTATTGATGGGCACTTGGGTTGCTTCCATACCTTGGCTGTTGTAAATAACACTGCAGTGAATATGGGAGTGTATATATTCTTTTGATTTAATTTTTTGGGTTTCTTCATATATGTACCCAATATGACTGGGATAGATAATATGTTTTCTGTTATATTTTAGATAAAGTTTCTTTGTGCTGTTATTCAAAATCTCTATATCTTTAATTAAACATTATTTATTTGATCTTTTAACAAACTGAGTTAAATATCTACCACTATAATTATGGATCTGTCACCTTCTAATTCTGTGATCACACACACCTACAAAATGGTATTAGGTGCATACAAGATCATACTGTTATATTTTTTGGTGGATTGTACATTTATGTTATCATTTGGTTAAACCTCTTTGTCACTATTAATACTTTTAACTCAAATTTTATATATTTTAATGTTATATTTCTTGCCGTCTTTTTCTGGTTAGTATTTTCCTTGTATAACATTTTTTGCCATCCTTAATTTTAAACTACCTGTGACAATTTATTTTGGTGTGTCTCTATATAGCAACAGATTTCTGACTATTAAAAAAATTAAATCAGCTAATATTTTTCCAATAAGCAAGTTTAACCTTTCTGCACTTATTTTTAATATGAATATTTTAAATTATATTTTATATACTTTTATTTTCAGTCTGTCCTTTATTTTCAGTTTGTTCTTTTTTTTTTTACTTATCCATTCTTGCTTTGGCTTAGATTGATAAGGTTCAATATGAACTCCTTTCCTTTTGTTAACATGGAAGCAATATGTTTTATTTATTATTATCTCTTCATTTATTGATTATAATATACACTATGTGCTACTTTTCTAACCCATCCCTTTCTCACCAAAGTTAGCCAGTATCCTAAATGTTATGATCTTTTTGTTTCATTGTATGTATATGTATGCTTAGACTTGTATTGTTTTATACATTTGTTTTTGTATTTTTTAAATAATTTTTTAAACTTCTTTTTTTAATATTTTATTTCTTTATCTTTAGAGGGGAAGGGAAGGAGAGAGGAAGGAAACATCAATGTATGGTTGCTTCTCGTGCATCCCCTGCAGGGAACTGGCCCCTGCTGGGAACTGGCCTGCAACCTAAGCATGTGCCCTGACTGGGAATCGAACCGTGACCGTCTGGTTCGCAGGCCCACGCTCAATCCACTGAGCTGCACCAGCCAGGGCATGTTTTTGTATATTTTTAAAGGTAGATACTAGATAATATTTGTAGGGGACCTGGCAAATGTGACTCAGCTCTGTATGGAAAACCTACAGATGCAAAGTGGTGGGCAGGAGCCAGAACTTCAAACTGAGTTTTCCCGTGGGAAGCAGGCCTAGAAAATGCACACAGACTGTTGTAGCTTGCTCTTGCTAAAACTCCATCACCCTGGTCTACAACAACAAATATGTATTGTCTATCTTCAAGGCAGTATCCAAAGCCTGTCTAGGCAAGGGTCAGGGCGCTCCCCTCTTGAGGGAGTGGCCGAGGCACCATAGGCACTCTCCCCTTGAGAGAGTAGTCTTGTCTGTTCCCTTTTTCCACGCGGGATTGTTGTTGCCTGTGCATTCCACAACAGGCAGACTCTGAGGGACAGGGTCTGCAACAAATATTTTGCTTTGTCACTAAACATTATGTTACTAAATCATCCATTTTGTTGCATGTAGTTCTAGAATATTTTTATATAAATATACTATAACTTATCCATTCTTCAGTCACTAATATTTGGATACTTCACTATTTGTTTTACTATTCTTTATTATATGTAACAGTAGCGTTATGAACATTCTTGTAAATGCATCTGGCATACATGTGCAAGAATGCTCATGTCATTTCTGCTTTACAGAGTATATGAACAGTCATCTTTACAAAATGCTTCATTGTTTTCCTGAAAAGTTGTACAAATTTATACTCTCAACAGCAATATATAAGAAATTCCATTAATTAAACATTTGATCATGTTCAGCACTTTGAGAAGTGCAAGTTTTTGCAAATAAAAATAGGCACATGATTGTTATCACATAGTACCCTGGATTTGTATTCCTCTTTTTTGTCAAGTTGAACATATGAGGTCTGTCAGGAAAAAGCTCAACCACATAACGAGAATGGTTTATGCAACATCAGTGGGATCTGGCAGCCAAGGAGGTGGACCGGAATAAACATGAGTGAACAATGATAACTTCACTGTACTAGCCAGTGAGGTCAGTAGATGCTGTTGAGTGAGCACGTGTACTGTGTGGCCATCACATTCAAAATGACTAAGTAGAGCAATAAAATGGCATCAAATTCTGCATTAAGCTTGAACATTCCTCTATGGAAACTATTTGGATGATTCAGAAGGCCAAAGCTATAGGCAATTTCATCATGGCAGCTTCATCATGGCAATGCACCCACTCATGCTCCACGTCTTATGCAGAGTTTTGTGGTGAAACATCAAATCACCAAAGTGACTCAGTGCCCCTAACAGCCCAGATTTGGTGCCCTGTGATTTCTGACTTCCTAAAACTAAAATCACCTTTGAAAGGGGAGAGATTTCAGACCATCAATGAGATTCAAGAAAATACAACGGGGCAGCTGATGGTGACTGGGAGAACTGTGTGAGGTCCCGTGACGCCTACTTTGAAGGGGACTGAGGCATCATTGTCCTATGTACAATGTTTCTTGTATCTTGTATCTTGTATCTTGTATCTTGTATCTTGTATCTTATGGAAAGGCCTCCACATGGAACAAATGGAGTGGATGACCCACTTCCAAAACAACTATTTAACCCTTGGAATGAACAGATAGGTTAGGACTGCCAAATATTCAAGTTGAATTATAGATGTCATTTCCTAAAGGTTACAAGTTCAATCAGAAAGGAAAACACTTGTACACTGTTGGTGGGAATGTAAATTAGTACAGCCTCTATAGAGAAAAGTATGGAGGTTTCTTTAAAAATTAATAACAGCCATATGACTCATCAATTCCACTTCCAGGTATTCTCCCAAATATATGAAAACATGTATTTACAAAGATATATGTAACCCTCTATTCATTGCAGCATTATTTATAACAGCCAAGACATGGAGATATTGTAAGTGCCTATTGATGGGTGATTAAAGAAAATGCAATTATACATATAGTCTGTCCAGAAGGTATCCAGCCATGTATTATGAAAAATAAAGACATTAATTGAAGAAGATACAAGATACAAGAAACATTGTACATAGGACAATGACACCTCAGTCCCCTTCAAAGTAGGCACCTTGGGACCTCACACAGTTCTCCCAATCGCTATCAGCTGCCCCATTAGATCTTCCTGAATCTCATCGATGGTCTCAAATCTCTTTCCTTTCAAAGGTGACTTTGGTTTTGGGAAAAGTCATAAATCATGGGGCACCAAATCTGGGCTGTAGAGGGAGCTGAGTCACCTGAGTTACTTGATATTTTGCCAAAAAACTCTGCACAAGATGTGATGCATGAGCATGTGCGTTGTCATGATAAAGCTGCCAATCACCAGTTGCCCATAGCTGTGGCCTTCTGAATCATCTGAAGAGTTTCCATAGAGGAATATTCAAGCCTAATGCAAACTTTGATGCAGATTCATTGCTCTACTAGCTCGGTCATTTTTAATGTGACAGCCACACAGTACACAAGCCCACTTAAGGGCATCTACTGTCCCCACTGGCTAGTACAGTACAATCATCATTGTTCATGTATGCGCATTCCAGTCCATTCTCCTTGGCTGCCAGGTTACACTGATGTCACACAAACTGTTCCTGTTATATTAACAATGGCTGAACTTTCTCCAGGCAGAGAATATATATATGACTACTCATACACACAAGATTAAATATGATCATTTATGACAACATGGATAGATCTTGAAATAAGTCAGACAGAAGAGGACAAAAAGTGTATGATATCACTCATATGGGAATATAAAAGAAAAAGCAATAAACAAACTAGCAAAACAAACAAAACAAAAAGACACAGACAAAAGAATGGTGGTTATTAGAGGGGAAAGAGAGTCAGGGGAGGGCAAAGTGGATAAAGGGGTCAAATATGTGCTAAGGGAAGGAAACTAGACATCGGGTAAGGAAGCATATACTAGTGTACATAAATATCAAATTATTGAGTTGGCCAGAAAGTTCATTTGTTTTTTTCTGTAAGATGGCTCTAGTAGTACTTAGTTGTCTTTATCTTTATAAACAACATTTTCAGCATATTATGCTTTATTATTTCATGAAAGATAAAAACGCAACTGAAATGCAATATAAGACTGTGCAGTAAAAGGAGAAGGTGTTGTGACTGATTGAAGATTTCAAAAATGGTTTGAGAAGTTTTGTGCTGGATATTTCTCGTTGGACAATGCTCTACAGTCAGGTAGACCAGTTGAAGTGGATAGCAATCAAATTGAGGCATTAATTGAGAAAAATCAATGTCATGCCATGTGGAAGATAGCTGACACACTAAAAATATCCCAATTATAAAGTTATTGGTGAAAATGAAAATGTCTTTTATTTCATGTCAGAAAGCATATGGACTTTTTGGCCCAATAAAATGACTGGGACCAGATTTACCCTTCCTCCTGAAACAAATAAGCAAACAAAAAAAATAAAATAGATAAACTATAAGAAACAATAGTTTTCGAGGCCCTGACTACCAAACAATGAAAGAAAGCAACTTCAGAGAGAAGGAAAAACAAATAACTCGATATAATTATTGGTGAAAATGAAAAATGTGTCTTTTATTTTATGAAAAAAGCCATATGGACTTTTTGGCCAACCCAATAAAATCTTGTACACTTCAAAATTAGATAATGTTAGATGATAAAATTAAAGAAAGAAAGAAAGAAAGAAAGAAAGAAAGAAAGAAAGAAAGAAAGAAAGAAAGATTAAATCATGTTCACACCAAATAGAATCTGTTTAAAAAAGAAAGATTTTCTGTGAAAGATCTCTCAGATAATGGAACATTGACTATAATGTCGTGGCCCTCATTGTGGTCTTTTTTTCTGGATGAAATTCTGTGTTATATAATTGGGTTCCCCCAAATCAAACCATAAGAAAAGAAATTAATGTATTTAGACAGATGCTCTTTCTGTGATTTACAAGAAATACCATTTCTTAATAAGACATTGATTAGTGACCGCTCTGCAGAAAACATCATGTGTACTGAAGCATGTAATAAACTGTCAGGAAACAAATTGAACCAACAACTAACCTTTTGAAAATTCATCCTACATTTATTTGATCTTTTCCATAAAGAAACGGAGGTGCAAAGACTTATTCCTTAACATTTTATTCTTGATTTGGATGCAGGTCAAGTTTAAGTATGAACTGCAAATAAGGATGTAGTATCTAGCATAGCATAGATGTTTTTCACCTATGATTTAGTAACTGGAATTGCCTTGCTAGTCTCTTTTCAGTTTCTTTTATAAGAAGGGTGAAACCTTTCATTTTATTGATCTTAAAAATAAGAAATAATACACCAACAATAAGAATAATTTTTATACCCCGCCCAAATAAGATTAATAGGGTACTCATAGTCAGATCAAACTAAGCTACTGTGCCAGGAATTTCAATATATTCTGTCTTCAGTCTTTGTTTCCATTTAACTTAGCAAATCAACACCAACTTCTCCATTTAGAGTACAGCACCAATAAAAACCTTAAGCAGCACAAATAGATTAAATTCCTACATGATGTTATACCTTGTAATGTATAATACAGAGCTTCTCCTCCAAAGATTTTCCACTCTGGTTAAAAACACAAACTATCAAATGCCCTTTAAACCAAAGTCTTCTAAAAGTCTGAGAAAGGAGTCATAAGTGCAGGTTTTGGTGAATTAAAAGGCTTCGTGCTAAGGGAAAGTAGCCAAGCAGTGAAAGACAAATACCATTATGATCTCACGTATAAGTCGAACCTAATTAACAAAACAAACATGAGTAAAATAGAACCACAGAAACAAAATGACAGTGACCAGAGTGGAGTGGAGAGGGGGATAACAGGCGAAAGAAGGGGAAAAGTCAATTCAAGGAACATGTATCAAGGTCCCATAGACAAAGACCAGCAGGAGAGGGAGTGCAGGACTGGCAGAGGGATTGAATGTGGGAGGTGGGAGTTGGGTAGGGCAGGAGGAGAGTAATGGAGTAAATATGGGGGTGACTGTAATTGAACAACAATAAAAAAAGAATTAAAAAGGCTTTATGGAGGAAATGTCATTAAGGAGTAAGTAGGAATTAGATTTTAAAATGATAGGAGGAGAAAGATTCCTAGATGAGAGAGTAACATGGAGGTAAAAATGAGGTTAGTGTGAGAAAAGAGCAATTCATGCAGAAATTTTATGATGAGGAATTGGTAGAAATAGGAGTGAAGATATAGGGCAGATTCTAAACATGGAAATCATGCAAAAGTACTCAAAATGGATGGATTGGCAAATGCATCATTAATGAGTTCTGTGCAGAACAATTTGTTCAAATTTGCATTTTAGGAAATTAGTGGTTATATAAGGAAAGGCAAATACAAGAAAATGTAAAAGCATGCTGTAATCATTAAGGTTTAAAATATAGAGGAAAATGGAAAGAATTACAAAAGAAAATAAACAAAGCCGTAATTATACCAGGAGATTTTAGCAAGATTTTCCCCCAGATATGGATAGATTATGCAAACACAAACAAAGATATGAAAGATATGAAAAGTAATTAACAAGCTTTATCTGGAGAAGATATATCTGCACCCATCATTGCAGACACTACATATTCATGTAACACAGATATTGACCATGTGTGGATCACAAAGCAAGTCTAAAAATAAGATAGCTAGCCCACTTTTGCTGATGACTATGTAATAAAATTAGAAATCAGTGAAAAAAGAATAGCCTTCATTCATCTAGAAAATGAAAAACAAAAGTATTTACATAATTTATACTACAAAAAAGAAATTGTAATAAAAATAAGGAAACATTTGTAACTGAACAAAAATGACAGTGCTGTATTTTGGGATTAAGCTAAAATGGCACATTAAATAAAGTGTATATTCTTAAAATCTTCTCTAATTTAGAATGTTGAGGATAAAAGTTTTATCAGTAGCCAAAATAAGAAGGTGGAAAGTGTATAACACAGTCAACTAAAAAAACTGGGAAAAGAAAATAATAAATATATAATAGACATAAGAAAATAATTGAATCCAAAAATGGTAACAAAAAGAGAGAGTTTAAAAAGAGGCTGGTTCTCTGAAAAATCTAACAAAACAGGCAAACTTCTGTTAAGATTCAAACTCTCTAGGGTAAGTTTCATAATGGCAGAAATTTGCATTTGTTGTTTTTGATGTTCTTGTTTATGTTTTTACCACTCTATTCCTAGAACCTAGCACAGGTGATGGAACATCTTGCTTCTCAATTAATACTTGCTGGAAGAAATTGGGTTTGGGATGATGAGTTTCCATCTGAACAGATGAGTAACAGGATGGATGTACCATATAAGCAGAAGAGCACTAGTATAAAAATAGGAATAAAAAAAGAAAGAAAGGTTTGAAATTCATTCACATCCATTCTAGCTATCAGAGTCTAAAACTATCTGAATCTGTAGTTTACTTTTCTTAATTAGAAATTACAGATGCATCAATATGTTTATCTCCTTGTCATACATCTTTCCCCACTAACCTTCATTGAGTAACCTTATCTGTTTCAATTCTGATGTATACCCAACACTTAAAGCTGTCCCTGGTGCTTACCAGTGCTTGATATATGCTTGTTGGCTGATTGAATAAACACTACAATGAAACAAATTTAAGACACTAAGTTGAAAGAGAGACCTATAGGTCTTGAGCAGTAAGATGTACATGTATATGACTTTAGTGAACAAAGATTTATATTTTTAGGAGGTATTAGAATAGGTGTTACCTGAACTTGTTGAGGAGAAGAAATCATAAAAGAAAAGAAAATATGGGCCTCTCCATTTTTAAAAAATATATTTTATTGATTTATGCCATTACACTTGTCCCATTCCCCCCCGCCATTCCCCCTTTAGTTCATGTCCATGTATCACACATTCTTTAGTTTCTACATTTCCCATACTATTCTTGCCCTCCTACTGTCTATTTTATACCTACCACCTATGCTACTTATTCTCTGTACCTCCTCCCCCTTCTCCTCCTCCCACTCCCCTGTTGGTAACCCTTCATGTGATCTCCATTTCTATGGTTCTGCTCCTGATCTAGCTGTCCTTTTAGTTTGCTTTTGTTTTAGGTGTGGTTGTCAATAACTGTGAGTTTGCTGTCATTTTACTGTTCACATTGTTTGTATTTTTTAAAGATTTTATTTATTTATCTTTAGAGGGGAAGGGAAGGAGAGAAGGAGAGACACATCAATGTATGGTTGCCTCTCGTGAGTCCCTGCCAGGAACTGGCCTGCAACCCAGGCATGTGCCCTGACTGGTAATCAAACCGCAGTCGTGTGGTTCGCAGGCCTGTGCTCAACCCACTGAGCTACACCAGCCAGGGCTGTTAGTATTTTTTATCTTCTTTTTCTTAGATAAGTCCCTTTAACATTTCATATAATAAGGGCTTGATGATGACAAACTCCTTGAACTTGACCTTATCTGAGAAGCACTTGATCTGCCTTTCCATTCTAAATGAAAGCTTTGCTGGATAGAGCAATCTTGGATGTAGGCCCTTGCACTTCATGACTTGGAATACTTCTTCCCAGCCCCTTCTTGCCTGTAAGGTCTCTTTTGAGAAATCAGATGACAGTCTGCTGGGAACTCCTTTGTAGGTGACTTTACCCTTATCTCTTGCTGTTTCTAGGATTCTCTCCTTCATTTTAATCTTGGCTCATGTAATTATGATGTGCCTTGGTGTGTTGTTCCTTGGGTCCAACTTCTTTGGGACTCTCTGAGCTTCCTGGACTTCCTGGAAGTCTATTTCCTTTGCCAGATTGGGGAAGTTCTTCTTTATTATTTGTTGAAATAAGTTGTCCAGGTGGAAATGGGAGGGAGGGGGGAGGATGGGGGTGGATGGGATGGGAGTAATAGACAGAAAACTGTACTTGAAAAATAATTAAATAAAAAAATTGGAAAAAAAAGAAATAAGTTGTCCACTTGTTACTCTTCCTCTTCCCCTTCTGGTACCCCTATAATTAGGATGTTGGAATGTTTTAAGATGTCCTGGAGGTTCCTAAGCCTCTCCTCATTTTTTTGAATTCTTGTTTCTTCATTCTTTTCTGTTTGGTCATTTTTTCTTCCTTCTGGTCCACTCTATTGATTTGAATCCCAGTTTCCTTTCCATCATTATTGGTTTCCTGTGCATTTCCCTTCATTTCAATTAGTTTAGCCTTCATTCATTCCTCTAATTTGTGACTAAAATCAACCAGTTCTGTGAGCATCCTGATCACCAGTATTTTGAACTGTGCATCTCTGATAGGTTAGCTATCTCTTGGTCACTTAGAAGTATTGGCTTTGGGGCTTTGAGCTCTTTTTCTGCCTGAGCCATAATGTTTTGGTCTGCTCACGCCTGTTACGTATGAGGGGCAAACGCCTAGGTGTTCACCAGGGCAGGTTAAGCCAGTCACTGAGTTGTGACTGGGGGCGGGTCAGAGAGGGAGCAATGGTGTTTGTTGGGCTCTTTCTCAGATTTAGGTCCCCTCTGCCACTTCCCACAACAAATTGGGCCCTTCTGGGGTTGGTTCCTGGTGTGTGGGTCTATGCACACTCCAGGACCTTGTGGGTCTCTCCAAGAGAGACCCACAAACTCTCCTGTGAGGTTGGGAGCCTCTCCCAGCACCTCAACCCCCGAAAAGTTTTTCCAATCAGTGCTTTTAGGCTTTATTTCCCAGTGCTGGGGCCCTGCGTTGCACAGTCTGTCTCACTGCCCATTTTTTCACCTGGTTTATCTGCGCGTGAATGTGTGACCACCATCAGCCAGCCGCCTTGCACTCTCACTGGGTCTTCCCACTGCCACCCTATGCCTGGGATCTGCCAACCACTACCTGCACACCTGGGTTTGTCCAGCAGCCACTGCTTTTCCCTGCCGAGACCCCCCTCTCTGCTGCCTGCTGACTCTACCCCTCTTACCTGTCTGGATGAATGGTTCATCGTTGTCGGACTTTGGTACAGTTCAATTTTCTGTCTGTTTTGGTTGTGCTTTTGTTTCTAAATTTTTGTTGTCCTTACATTTGGTTGTGCGAGCAGGTACAGTGTTCCCACCTACACCTCCATTTTTTAATAGTATATAATTTTCTACTTAAAAAGTGATGCAGTCATTGTATAGAATTTTAAAAGTAAAGAAATGTACAAAGAGGAAAAGAACACATTTTTAAAATGTATTTGAAAATGTATTTAAAATGTAATTCACTGAAAACTTTAGTTATAACAAGATATGTCAATTGTCTGTTCTATGTAAGATTGTGTGTGGGTAGTTGGCAAAGAATTAGGAGTTGTTATTAAGCAAGCAGGAAACATGACCCTGTCCTTAAGGAGCTGACAATTAAATTGAAGGAACAAAAACAAACCCCATGAAATAATTAAGAACAATCCCAACATACCACATAATTAAGGGCATATACACATAAAAATTAAAACTTGAGTGTCGTGTTGAGAGCCAAAGGTGTAAATCTGTGATTAGTGTGGGCTGAATAAAACAGTCAGGTTTCACAAAAGTGGTAAATTTTGGTATAGGACATGACAGGATCTGAGGAAGGGTAATATATTAGGATAGGGAAACAGTTAATAGGAAGGAAAAATGTGTGCAGTTTGAAAAAGAGCAGTTGAAGGTTTCCTTTCCTTTGCAGTTTTACAGAGACAGTTCTTGCATAAGGCAATAGCTTGGGAGCCATAGGATCTGAAATTTAGTCTTATTTCTATCACTAATTCAAGGTTGATTCTTAAGAGAAGTTGCCTCAAGTTCTGTACCTTAGTAGGATCAGGGTTTCTTCTAGCTCTGATGTTAGAGGATACATACAGAAAATCTGTCATATAAATCACCACTCACCCATTTTGCCTCCTTTGACTTTTCAATAAAGAATGCAGGTTGATTTGAAAGAAAGAGCATTTATTTAGGAAAAACATTACTTCCCCAACCATGATATTTTTTACAGACTTGAAAATATTTTAAACCTGAGACAAAGCCAAAGGCAGATTTGCATAATGATTGATATAAAAACCTGTCACCTCCCACTGGGCTATTCAGCTTGCATCCAGAATTCAAGAAGGCTCTGAAACACAAATTTATGTAATACAAAATTTTTCCTAACCAAAACGAACCAAATTACATAGTTAAGTACTTGTAACCAGGGATATATTTAATGTTTATAAGTGTTGTGTGATTTTCAGAATCCACAAGCAATTTTCTTCCTATAGAGAACTCTTACTCATTGGTTACTATATACCCCTCTCAGAGGCAGACAAATCCCTGCGATTTGTCAGAGCCTTCTCTTTTTTCCTTCTGACACTTCTAACAGTTTTACATTTCTCCTTCCCTTCTTTCTTCCTCTCTCCCTCCTGCTTTCTCTTTTTGCTTTCTTTTCCTTTTTTCTTCTCTTTTCCTTCCTTCTTTCCTCCCTCCCTCTCTCTCTCCCTCTCTCTCTCTCCTTCTCTCTTCCTCTCTCTCTCTTACTCTTTTTCCTAATCCTGCTCTCCCTTTTTATCTCTCTTTTTATCTGAGTTCCTCTAATTTTTCTTATATAAGGCAACTTCATTCTCTCACCCCTCCAATTATACATTAAGGTTAAATTTACCCTCATAACCTCTATTGACAAAGTTTTTTCTAAGCATGTATATTCAAACAGTTGAAGTCTTTCCTGACAGCTTGAACTGAAGGAAAAGAACCAAAGTTGTGTTAAGGTTGCACAATAAAAAGAATAATGAAAATTTATGTCAACACATCAGTGAAAAGACCATGCAAGTGAGACAACAAAGTAAAGTCTTTATTAGTATACCAATTGAGTAAAAATGTGAAATCCATCAGCTAGAGGAATGGAAAATGAGAAGTCTCAGTATTCAGAAGAGGGAACTCTTAATTGACTCAATTCTTGCACTTCATTCTGGAAATGCAGGAGTCAGACTTTACACAAGGCTCTTTATTCTATTTTGCAGACAAGAAACATTTCACCCTTATCCTGTTGTTTCAGAAATAACTTTGGGACCTGGCTGGTGTGGCTCAGTGGATTGAGCACCAACCTGTTAACCAAAAGGTCACCAGTTCAATTCCCAGTCAAAGCACATGCCTGGGTTGTGGGCCAGGTCCTCAGTACAGGGTGCGTGAGGGGCACATTGATGTTTCTCTCCCTCTCTTTCTCCTTCACTTCCCTCTCTCGAAAAGTGAATAAATAGCCCTGACTGGTGTAGCTCAGTGGGTTGAATGCAGGCCTGCAAACCAAAGGATCGCAGTTTGATTCCCAGTCAGGGCACATGCCTGGGTTGCAGGCCAGTTCCCAGCAGGGAACTCACAAGAGGCAACCATACATTGATACTTCTCTCCTTCTCTCCTTACCTTCCCATCTAAAGATAAAAAAATAAAATCTTTAAAAAAATAAAAATGAATAAATACAATCTTTAAAATAAAAGAAATAACTTTGGTATGACTTAAATGTCATTGGCTAATACCTCTTGAACTCTCATGATTATTCAGGACCAAAGTAGAGGCATTCATTTTCTTACTGATCTTCAGTTGACTACAACCAAAACAACTGTCGAATGTAAGGTTCAAGGAAAATGAAAATATAGTACTTATGATGTACTACTACTTTGTCCAGTATCAATCATTTTTAGGGTTTGCAGGTCATAAAAAAGTAACTAAAACAACCCACAAAACAACAGTGAGTGCCCAAGAAATTTCTAGGTAGTTGCATGTTTTTCTTTGAGATTTATTGACTCTATATGCAATTTATCATCATTGGCTTCTAGTGGGCTAAGTGGGTAGTTCCGGTGATTTAGAACACTTGTTTATTCACTTAGTATAGAGCAAATACTTGTAGTACATTAATTCATTTATACATTTTGTTCATTTGTGGATGTACCTGTGGGTCCTCTGTCCACAATGGAGGGAGGAGAATTATTTTGGCTCTGATGGTTTTGAATTATGGGCTTTAAGTTAAAAGCAGGAAATGCCAAACACTTCTCCCTCCTTGCTGCTTCCTTTGTATACACGGAATCCTTAAATCAATCAATTTGTTGACTCATTAGGCTCTCTGCTCAGAGGTGTAATTGACAAAGAATAAAAATCAAACAAAACACCCAGATATGTAGGGGTCCTGACCAAAATTGCAAAGGCTGTTTTGAACTTCAGCTGCCTCACTTGGAACTGCTCCAAAAGATCTGTGGCACATAGTTACTACAATTATAAACTATCTGTAACCACTAGAGAAATTTATTATTTTAATCATTTATTAAGAAAAATAATTAGAAAAAATAATTATTTTTTTCTAGAAAAATTGTTACTTTTTTCTTTATCGCCCTTGCCCTAGGAGATATATGGGTGAAAATATTGATGTGTGGAATATTTGAGATTTTCCTGCCTATGTTCTCCTCTAGGACTTTTATGGTGTTCTGACTTATATTTAAATCTTTTATCCATCTTGAGTTTATGCTCATGTATGGTATAAGTTGGTAGTCTAGTTTCATTTTTTTGCATGTACCTGTCAAGATCTCCCAACACCATTTATTGAAGAGGCTATTTTTACTGTTTTATGCTCTTACTCCCTTTGTCAAATATTAACTGACCATAGAGACATGGGTTTATTACTGGGCTCTCTATTCTGTTCCATTGATCTATACAGAGGGCCCATAAACATATGAAAAGATGCTCAACATCACTAGCCATCAGAGAGATGCAGATTAAAACCACAATGAAATGCCACCTCACACTGATCAGAATGGCCACCATTAATAAATCAACAAAAAACTAGTAGTGGTGAGGGTGTGGAGAAAAGGGAACCCTAAAGTACTGTTGGTAGGAATGCAGACTGGTGCAGCCACTGTGGAAAACAGTAAAACGTTTCTTCAAAAAATTAAAAATGAAACTGCCATTGACCCAGTGATTCCACTGCTGGGATTATATCCTAAAACCCTGAAACGCCAATCCAAAAGAACCTATGCACCCAATGTTCATAGCAGCACAATTTACAATAGCCAAGTGCTAGAAGCACAAAGTGCCCATCAGTAAATGAGTGGGTCAAAAAACTATGGAACATTTACACAATGGAATTCTATGCAGCAGAAAGAAAGAAGGAGCTCCTACCTTTTGAGATAGCACAGATGGAACTGTAGAGTATTACGCTAAGTGAAATGCTATTTAGCCAGGTGATGAAAGACAAATACCATATGATCTCACCTATAAGTGGAATTTAATGAACAAAACAAAGAAATAAATAAGCAAAATAGAACCAGAGACACAAAAATAAAGAACAGACTGACAATGACCAGAGGGGAGGAGAAGGAAGATAAGGGTGGGAAGAAGGGGAAAGGACTAGTCAAGGAACATGAATGAATGATCCATGGACATACACAATAGGGTGGGGATTGACTGTGGGAGTGAGGGGTGAGATGGGCAGAGGATGGAAAATGGGGAAAACCTGGGAAAACTCTAATAGAACAACAATAAAATATTTTTAAAAAACAAAAGAAAAATAATTACTATACCCACACTATTGGACAAGCTTTGTATTACACTCTTGGTATTAACTGCAATTAGCACTACCAGCAAGGTATTCATGGAGCTATAATCTTTAGTCTGATGAAAATATTTAAGATCTACTTCGTTATCACTGTTCAAATATGCAGTATAGAAGTATTAACTACTGTCACCATGGGAATGTTACACTCCCATGACTTATTTTCTTTTTATAACTGGAAGTCTGTAACTTTTGAAACCCCTCTGAGTAGACCTCTCCCACATGCTTGTAATATATAAGGCCAAACTCATTTGGGCATAATCACTCTATGGATGATATAGAGACGTTGTTTTCTCCCCAGATAAAGTAATTTGTTAAGTATTATTTTATGAAGTATAACTAGAAACAACAAAGAAAATGACACTGTTATTCTTACTGCTGTTGTCTTGTGTCAGTTACTCATTATTTCTCATTGATACTATTTTAATATGTATTAATGGGTCTTATCCACTAAAATCTATCCTCTAAATTACCTACAGAGGGATTTTCCTACAAATGCAAATCATATTACTTCAGTCTCCTGACCAAAAAAGTGTGCATTGCTAATATTATCTTTGAGATTAGATTCTGAAGATAGCACATAAAATCTCTTAATCCATTGGTCCCAATCTGCTTTTTTAAAAATCTTATCTTCAACTAGAGCCCTCTACACACTCTACACACTGCTGGTGGCTCCCATGGTCATAGCAAATCCTATTGAGATATGAATAAACACTGTGCTTTTGTACTGATGGAAACAGAGAGATACCCAGTGAGTGAAGAAATATGGTGATCTCCAGTGTGATCATTGCTCACTGAGGTTTGGTCCTATTAGGGAAAATATGTGAAGTAGTCAAGAAGGAAAAATAGGTAAGATGTTGTGCCTGTGAGTTTTGGTCACAATACAACCCAAAAATGCCATTCTTGGTACATTAGAGAATAAGGTACCCATACAAATGTGATGTGTTTCTCTGAGGAGAAAGAGTGGTTATGATCATCATGGTCAGAGATGTAAAGTGAGGAACTGCGGTGGAAAGCTGGAAGTGTTAAAAAAAAAAGACATCAGGGAGTGTATAATCCTCTCCCCAGAGGATCAAAGGGTTGATTGATATGAAGTAGGTGCCTTCTGGGGAAAGCAATAATCTCCATTAACTTTAGTAATTTTTACCAGATTTTCCTTTAGGCCTGAAAGTGCAGGGGTGTATGGCTTAGCAGAGAGAAAGGGGTGTGGGGGCAACTTCTCTCTTGAGTCCCCCCAAGTGCCACGGACGAAAGTGAATAATGACCGAGACATGCTGAGATCTGTTTGGGGAGGAGGAGTGGGCTGTGGCCAGTTTCTCCAGGGAGACAAAGGCCAGCAGCAGCCAGTTTCTCTGAGGAGAAAAAGGCCCCGAGCCCCCTGTTCCATAGCTTTTTATTGGGTTGTAATACACAGGAATACAGGACAGCAAGGATCAAATAGTAGATAACATTTCAAAGAAATCTGAGGGCTTCAGAGTCTGAGTCAGTGTCTGTCAGGAAGAGAGTTGCAGAAACTTCGGGAGACATACTCTTATCATATGAATGAAAGCACTCTGAGCAGAGCAGATTTCACAGGTTTATCAGCAAGTCTTTGTGATGCCAGATTTTTCCCCAAGACACACAAAGCAAGGAGCTGCACCTCTCCCCATCAGGTATTCAGGCTTAAGGGGATTAGAGCCAGGAAGCGCTTCTCCCTAACATGGGGACTCGGACTTTGACAAAGGCGGGGGAGGGGGGGCGCGAGCGAGAGTCCATTGCTCTTTGTTGCAGCCCCCTGAGTCCTTCCATGAAGGCTTCCCAAGTGATCAAGTCTGGCTTAGGTTGCCCCCCGCTGTGAGGGGTCTTACCCGTCATTGACTTCCGACCAAGCTTTGGGGGTAGGGAGAGGAACTGAGGCGGCATTTGCTACCAGAGACAGACTTTGTCTCCTACGGCTGGCATTCCAAAGGTTGTCCCTCGCCCTTAGCCACAAGGGGCACAGATACAATTCCTAAAACCAGGCAGAGCAGTCTACAACAAAGGGGTATACCAAGATCACAAGCTAAGCAGACAGTGAGTTATGACAGAAAAGAAAAAAAATGTGGTGTGTCTAATTCGTACCTTAAGAGGTGGCTAATTTGCCATGGCTGGTTTGGCTCAGTGGATTGAGCGCTGAACTGTTAACCAAAGGGTTGCATGTTTGATTCCTAGTCAGAGCACATGCCTGGGTTTCAGGCCAGGTCCCCAGCAGGGAGCGTGCAAGAAGCAACCACACATTTATGTTTCTCCCTCTCTTTCTCCTTCCCTTCCCTTCTCTATAAAAATATATAAATAAAACCTTTTAAAAAATTTAAAAGAGGTGGTTAATTCATGGGCATTTGGGGGGCAGAGATTTAAGTATCCAGGGTGAGGTTGTCTGTGGCCTAGGGAGCAAATTCATCTACAATGTCAACTTCTATGCCTGAGAACATGTCTTCTGAGCCAATGTCTTCTCTACTGGTGAGCCTTTGGGCTAGGACAATGTATACAGAATGTAAGACTCAGTATACTTTTCAAGTGGATATCCACTAGAGTTGATGTGGGCCTCCAGGTTGTTAACCAATGAAAGCACACAGAACAGTAGTAATAAAACCTACAGTCAACAGAATGGTGCTCAGCTGCACTTGACAGTGTTTTTTTTGTTGGTTTTTGGTAGAAGTTTAGGTCCAAATGTGTCCCGTGTCAGATGAGCAATTTTCTGAACTGTAACACAATTTATGGTTAACGAATCCCAGGAGAGTATGTGTCCTCCATCTGTCTTCTAGCCATTATGGGTTGCGGGTAAGATTGAAAGTTTTTAATAGGTTAAAGCCTGGCCATGATAGAGAACTTTAAAAGTTTGTTTACTGAACTGGAATTGGAAAAGGAGTTGTTTGAAGACACCATTATATCTCTCAGATCAACTGGCTATTTGAGACTACTAGGGCCATGAAAATTCTGTTGAGTGCCCTTTCCAAGAGCTCAGCATTGTGCATTCTAAGAAGTAAAATGTGTATCCAGTAAAATGTGTACCAGCAATGGTAGTAGCTCTTCAGAGCAATGTCTGTGGCTCTGAAGAGACTAAGTAGTGTCCTGACAAGGCTTTGCATTCTGACTTTCGTACATGTAGGAACAGGTATGATTTTGGTTTATATTGGGGGTATCCATGAGGTAAGAGATCCTTAGTGCTTTTTACCTTAAAGGGGATACCTTTTAGGTAATGGCCCAATACTTAATACTACATGTGAAGATGATGCCATTTGTCGCCAGGACATTCTGTCCTGAGACAACTGCCTGGAGTTTGGCCTTGTGTTATTTGGGGGGTTCTGTCCTGTATTAGGGCTTTCTAGTTAAGGGATGGGAAACAATGTGGGATGCCCATCTCGTGGAGCTCTTCTGGCCACCACAGGTGAGAATAAGTTGTCCCAGACATAATCTATTGTACCGGCAGGAAAGGGGGCTGTGATTCCCTGTAGTGGAGAATGCCTGGAGCCCTTTTCCACAAGGGCTTTTTTTGGGGGGAATGGTATGTGCAGGGGTATACATGCATAGCTCATCAATCAATGTCAAAAGGCTACAGTTGTAGAAAACAGATATTATCTATAGATAACAACTGAAGAAACTCGGAGATTGTCCCAGGTCAGGGTCTTCTAGACATGCCAAAGCCAGATGGTTGTAAGGAGTAAACTCAAGGAGTTTACTCCTTATGCTTTGAATTCAAGCATCTGGTTTATATCAACAGTGCTATACAAAACAAAGAAAGCTTCAAAGGATACAATGTATTTATCAGCCCTGATTTCTCACAGGAACCCTCAGTGTTAGTGTTGGATGGTGCCTTCCACCTACTTTCTGGCTTTCCAGTGAGACTTACTAGCCTCTTTCAAGGCATGCTTGCATGGGGCTACAATCTCCAGAACCACACAAAGTGGTCCCCAACAAAGCAGCAACACTAAACTCCATCATGTATGATGGTTAGCAGTGCCATTAGCAGACTGTGAACACCCATTGCTGTTCACTCAGTTAATCCCAAGGGGCTGCAAGACAGCCAAGGGGTCAGGTGGAAAGATGACCTTCTCTAGTACCTTGGCATCTGGCGGGGGACTGAAGACAAGGGAAACCACCCCTTCCCCTCTCCCTGCAGGTGGGATATACCAGAGGGTTCAGATTTGGCACCAACATGTTTTGAGGAGATGTTAGCTGTGCTGAGCTTGTGAGCTGCTGTTTTCATGACCCAAAACATAATGGGTAGTGTGGTATGGGGGAGTCACAGGTTCAGAGTCTGTGAGGGCCTCTTTTTCTAGAACATCCCAGTAGTTAGTCATTTATTTGTTGTTTAAATATTTTATACTATGATACCAAAGAAAAGGAGGAAATGTTTTACATCAGAAGCATTGGGGCAACTATTGCCTATCATTGGTCGTCCAGAGACTCCAGAAATCATGCAAAAAGGTTGTTAAAACTTCTTTAGCGAAGGAGTTTCTGATGGCACTAGCAAGAGTACCTCTTGATTTTAATTTGTAGGTAAATATTTTAAACCAATTTGATGATTTTTATTGATGGGTGGATTACAACTTTATACTCCTAGATATTACTAAACTGTGTACAAGAGAAAGCAGCACAATTAAACAGGGCAGACTTACAGAAAGATCTGTCTTTATTATTTTGTCCATATTTCATTATGTGTACACGGAAGCATGAATGCAATTTAAAATCTTTTAATGACAGTAAAGCTACAGTCACCTATCTATGTGCCTAACACCTAAACTTCAAATATTTAATCTGTAATATGTACATAAGAAACTTCTCATCACACAATTATTAAAATGTATGTTTTCCTGTTATGAATCAGAAACTTATTTTTTGTGTTTATTTTTCTTTTGAAGAAATATTTCTTCCCTGTTAACTGGCTCATTTTCATTGCAGATCAAAAATCAAAAACTGAAGGGTATGCCCTGGCTGGTGTAGCTCAGGGGATTGAGCGCGGGCCTGCAAACCATACGATCGAGGTTCAATTCCTAGTCAGGGCACATGCCTGGGTTGCAGGCTGGTTCCAAGCAGGGGACTCACAAGAGGGAACCATACATTGATGTTTCTCTCCTTCCCTTCCCCTCTGAAGATAAATAAATAAAATCTTAAAAAAAACTAAAGGGTAGGGGAGAAAAAGTGTAATGGGTTAAAATTGTATTTTTTAAAATAAGATAAAATTTATTTTCAAAAATTTGCAAGTATTGTTGCTGGTGCACTATTTATTCTACTAAGCAATTATAGTGGGAATCAGAGGCAGATTCCCCCTTCTCACTCAAGAATCAGTATTTTTTCAGAATTATGGATTTTTGTATATTTTCTTAAATCAAGTGACAGTCTTTCAACCAAATGATTTTGATTTGGAAGTTAGAGGTCAACAGAAACTACATTGTGCACAACCCCCAAGGCATCTCCTTGTCATTTTAGCCCATTTTTGCAAAAGGAAGAAAGTTTCTATCTAAAATTCTGCCTCATAAAAAAAAAACAAAAAAATAAAATAAAATAAAACACCACTAATGAGAAGAAGGAAATCAGTGAGAGTTGGCATTCTGAAGTGGGAGTGGGCACACACAGCACACAGGCAGTTACAGCAGGTCCACTTAGTGATAATAGAGGAGGTAGGTTGTGCTGTCAACAGTGGGCTTCACCACCTGGTACTAGTCATAGATGTGCAGCCAGCTGTTCAGACTGACCTAGAAGACATCTGTAGTGTAAGGACCACCTGTCATCCCAGTCACACTGCTTCTGTGATGGTAGAGCACTGCAAATTGTCTATAGGTTGTGTGGCATGGAAGAAGGTATGACTATAAAAGGGAAACATGGGGATCTTTGTGGTGATGGAAGTTTCATATGTTTTGACCATGCAGCTTTTTTGTGTGTGTAAAACTTCAATATCAACATCAATATCCTGGTTGTGATATTGTACTATAGGTTTTCAAGATGTCACCACTGGGGACACTGGGTAAAGAGTATACAGGATCAATGTATTATTTCTTATAAGTGCATGTGAGTCTACATTTACCTCAAAATTAAAAATTTAATTTTAAAGAAGTAAAAATATAAATAAATAAAAATTAAAAATAAAATTCTTATTTTTAAGTCCTGGAGCAAGCAGTTCTTTATTAATTTCAAAGTTTATAGGGTATTCAATATTTTTAAAAGATTTTATTTATTTATCTTTAGAGGGGAATGGAAGGAGAGAAGGAGAGAAATATCAATGTATAGCTGCCTCTCATGCATCCTCTGCTTGGAACTGGCCTGCAACCCAGGCATGTGCCCTGACTGGGAACTGAACCAAAATCCTTTGGTTTGCAGGCCCGCGCTTCATCCACTGAGCTATATCAGCCAGGGCAATATTTAATATTTTTAAAAGATTTTATTTATTTATCTTTAGAGGGGAATGGAAGGAGAGAAGGAGAGAAATATCAATGTATGGTTGCCTCTCATGTGTCCCCTGCTGGGAACTGGCCTGCAACCCAGGCATGTGCCCTGACTGGGAACCGAACTGCGATCATGTGGTTCGCAGGCCCATGCTCAATCCACTGAGCTACACCAGCCAGGGCAATATTTAATATTTTTGATAAGCTTCTAACATCCACCAATCTTCTCTTAGTCAAATTGTTTTAGGTGCAGCACGAGGACAGGAGGAAGTTTTTCCAGAGTCACCCTTCAACTGATATCAACCTCTTGTTCGGTTTCTGTGCTGTGACTCTGGCAAGATCCTCTTGCCACCAAGTTTTCCAATGCATCCTGAACTATATGTATTTTGCCAGACTAGATATCCAACTGCAGTGTGGAAAATGGCTGCAAAGTGGCAGATTATTTTGAACTCTGCTGGTAAGCCACAGACCTGATGTGTCCACCAAAAATGCTGATGATTAGGATCTGAAAAAAGTGTGCCTAGTGAGTGACTAAAGTCTTATTTCTGGGTCCCATTTGCTCCCAGTCATACTCACTTCCTTTGCCTGGTTCTTCCTCTCTTCTTCATTCACTGATTGGCTTTTGGGTCCATTGAAAATAGTAACTTGCTCATTATTTGTTGAGAGAAGTTTCTTTAAGTTAACGATTCCCCATAAAATCCATTTAGAATGAAGCCTAAATATTCCTCAGCATCTGTTGACCCTTTTCAGACAGCATCTTCTTGATTATCAGGAGTCTATTAATATATGTAGGTTTAGCCCTGGCCAGATGGTTCAGTTTGTTGGAGCATTGTCCCATGCACCAAAAGATTGTGGGTTTGATTCCCAGTCAACACACATACTTAGGTTTCGGATTTGATCCCCAGTTGGGGTATACACAAGAAGCGACCAATTGGTTTATCTCTCATATCTCTCTCTCTCTCTCTCTCTCTCTCTCTCTCTCAAATGCACACATATATACTTAGGTGAGGGTATATATATATATTTTTTCAAAGGCAACTCAAGGGCAGATATCCTTCATAATTTTATTCCCAAGAGCTTGTCGGGATTTTGGAGGTATTGACATATTAGTGAACTCATTCATTAGCCTAAGAAGCTGTTTATCATGACTGTTGACCTACAAGGTCTTTACACTTTAGAATACAGAGGAACGAACTTCACCAGGTGATACATAAGGCTGCAAGCAACCAGTGCCTGCAGTATAGCATAAAATAGCATCAGGTTCCTTACTGATTAGTCCATGAAGTTGCAATGATACTGATTTATGTATTAGGTTTATATTCTCCAGTAACTGCAATCTTTGTGGCTACAGGGTCCTCTGAAACTGGAACAAGCCCTTCCTTGACTGCAGCCTATTTTTCAGAGACCAGGGGAGATGTGGCAGGAGGGGATACTTAGTTTCCACAGAAACCACAGGTGAAGAGGAGGAGAGCTTAGAATCATGGAAAAGACTAGCCCATGGTTTAGGTTGACTGATGGGAGGGAAGCCTGCCACAGATGCTGGGTTATGGGTAGGAGGGGGAAGTCCTCTCAACAACGCTGGATCTGAGTCATGCTTTCCACAGTGTGCAACACCACCCCATTGGCAGTTGAGCCCTTACACAAGGATTCAAGTATTTGCCCTTAGCAACTCCAAGGTTTTCAGTAGTATCAGTCCCGATATAAGGTTGAGCCACAGCTGTCCTCAACATGCTGCCCCTGACATCCTCTGCAGAGAAACAGGACTGTTTAAAGTCAGACCCCTGGAAGCCCCCAATCTGCCCTGCAGTCCAGGACTCTGAGGAAAGAACCACCAGGAATAGCATCACTGATGAAGCCTGTGAAGTCCTGAGGGCTGCTACAGTCTTAGGTGTCCCCAGCAAGGGCACATTGCCCATCAACTCTGCATCATCTGTGCCTAACATGTTCAGGACTGCTTGTCTGGCATGGCCATTGACTAGGGCTTCTGTGGAAATACTACCCTTGCTGACATCTTTCTAGTGACTATAATAACCAGACAGACTTCTTTTTTATGATCTCTTTATCTAAGACCACCTGAGATACCATCATTTCCAAAACTTTCGCCTCCATGTTGGAACTGCCATCCAGAGCAAGGGTAGAGCTTAAGTACTGGCAATCAATAGAGCTGTAGTTCACTTCTTTATATATGACATCAACTTTTTGGAAGTTGTGGAACCGAGAATAAATTTGGGGCCTGAGGATTCAATGTGCTTGAAATACTGTAGTTGAGAGTTCTCTGCAAAGTGTCTTTGGCTTCCAAACTGGATTATGTGATATTCTTGTCCATCAGGTAGTTTGTGCACCACACAGAACTGTTCCATGGTATAGAGGAAGCTCAACTGAAGAGTGAGGAGTCACAAAGAACTGATTGAATTCATCAGGGCTAAAATCTCCAAAAGTAAACTGTGGGTTCTTGAGGGCCATGGCAGTCCCTCTCAATGAGCCTAGCTGCTCGCTGGACTCCTCATGCTGCTTCCCCCACTGCTGCCATCTCCTCCCCTGCACATACACTGTCAAGTAAAATTTGTAAATGAGAAAATGTTGACACCAGAACCCCAGAAGGACTAAAAGGTGTTGGACTTACATGTCATTAATAAGCCAGTAAAATGAATCTCTTTGGAAGAGCATGTTATCAATGTAATGTCACACTTGTGTTTCTGGAGAAAGATGGATATATTCAAGATCAGATTTGCCAAGATTTTATATGATAGCAAAGCTGTTGGGGTACCCCATGGGTAGCCTGAAAAAAGTAGATTTTACCCCTTTGGAGATAGAAGCAAATTGTAGCTGAAAGGCCATTGAAATAGACATTGAATAGAATATTTTACCAAATCTATAAAAGCAAAATATGTACCTGTTGTTGATTGAATAGAATTAATAACTTTAATAATATTGGACACTGGGTATGAAAGCCTTGGATGGAAACACAGCCTTAAGTTTGCAGTAATCCATCATGAGGCACCCTTTATCTTTTCCACATTTAAGAGCAAGCAAAATTAGGTTGTCAGATAAAGAAGCAGTGGGAATAATCACTCCTTTCATCAATTAGGTTTTATATAAGTTTTAATTATTCAAGGACCTATTTTTGGCTTACATTAGCCCATATTAACTTTTTAAACTAGAAGTCCATGAGATCTCATTATTATTATGCCAATTTGTGTTAAAGACTTACTTTAATTTTAATATATTATTTATTATTTATTATAGAGCATCTATGCCCAATACAGAAGATTTTAGAGCAGTAGGCACTATGACTATGAGAAATTTAAGCAAGGCTACAGTTAAAATAGCCATTGCCTTGTGTTTTATTTTGTTACTTTTAAATGTTATATGAAGCCCTGGCTGGTGTAGCTCAGTGGATTGAGTGTGGGCCTGTGAACCACATGATCTCGGTTTGATTCCCAGTCAGGGCACATGCCTGGGTTGCAGGCCAGTTCCCAGCAGGGGACTCACGAGAGGCAACCATACATTGATATTTCTCTCCTTCCCTTCCCTTCTAAAAATAAATAAATAAATAATTTAAAAAATGTTATATGAAGAACAATGTGTAACTTTAGTGGAATCCTCAGGTATAAGTATAATTTGAGGCCCAGAATTAGATCCATGAAATTCTGCCAACTAGTATATTTTAGCAAATGTTCAAGTTAAGTCAGAACCTAGATGCAGAATTCACAAAAGCCAATCAGTGTGCCCTTGTCATCCTTTTTTGTTATAGAAAGTCTTTAGTATATGAATTTTCTATATGTTTCTGGATTTCTGATAAATCACATTATGGAACTTTAAAAATGTAGTTGTATATTAGGTGTATATACATAATTTATTGTACATTTATATTAAAATGTGATATTTATGTATACTTTATTTAATTACCTTTTTACTCCTTGATGCTGGGGGATTATTTTTAAATCAATAAGTAATCTAGGGCTTGCATTATGTTTGTTAGATCTACATATGTTCAGCACATCAGGTTTCAATTTCCTTTTCTCCCCAATTTGGGTTTGTAGCTGCCTGAAGCCACAATTTTCTTCCTTACTCCTTCTTCCTTACTCTTTCTTCCTTACTCTTTCTTTCTTTCTTTCTTTCTTTCTTTCTTTCTTTCTTTCTTTCTTTCTTTCTTTCTTTCTTTCTTTCTTTCTTTCTTTCTTCCTCCCTCCCTCCCTCCCTCCCTCCCTCCCTCCCTCCCTTCCTTCCTTCCTTCCTTCCTTCCCTTCCTTCTTTCCTTTCTCTCTCTCTTTCTTTCTTTCCTTCTTTCTTTCTCTTCCTTTTTTTCCCAGGCTTTTAGCCACTTGAGGCTGTGGTCTTCAGTTTCTGTGTCTGATTCATTAGAGGGAAAGAAAGGAAGGGGAAGAGGCCTGGTGCCTTTAGGCAACTTCACCCTAAAATGGCCCCAGTCTCAAGTAAACTCAATCCCTTCCCCCACTTTCTTTTCTTACGCAAAATCTTTAGAGTGGCATATATATCTAGGTGTCTGAAGGGTGGGGCAGGGGTGCTGAATCCAGCCCTCCACCTTGTTCTTTCTGATACAACACCTTGTTTCTACCCAGCAGCAGCACCAAGCTCCTGGCCCCTGGTTAATGAGTGGTTGCATTTATACAGTCCTAAAATTATTCCAGCCTTTGAAGGCAACCTTGAGGCTGATGTGACCCCAGGTGAAAATGAGTTTGACACCCCCACTCTATGGCATTCCACTCAACCTCAGAGAGGTTAGGGTATATATACAGAACAGCAATAGTGGCCTCAAAAATAATATTGCGCCCTGGCTGGTGTAGCTCAGTGGATTGAGTGCAGGCCTGTGAACCACACGATCGTGGTTCAATTCCCAGTCAGGGCACATGTCTGGGTTGCAGGCCAGTTCCCAGCAGGGGACTCATGAGAGGCAACCATACATTGATACTTTTCTCCTTCTCTCCTTCCCTTCCCCTCTAAAGATAAATAAATAAAATCTTAAAAAATGATAATAATATTGCCCTCAAATTGTCTGACATAGTTTTTAAAAATTTTGTTTTCATTTAATTTTAAGGAGGCAACTCTTAACACATTAACAGGGAGGAGCACTAAAAAATCCCCAAGTACACTCCAGGAGATTTGTAATCTCAAATGATCAGAGAAAACTCCTCAGCCTTATAGGGAGAAGGATTCAAAGTGACCCTACTCCTCTTTTTTTTAATATATATTGTGCCACCAGTATCCATAGATGGGACCTGTAATGCCCCATGAGGTTGGGGGACAAAGATCAGCATCAGCAAGTGATGCAACAGAGGAGGGGCTGCAGGTCCCCAGCAGCACCAACATTTACAAAAGAGCCATGGAGGACTCTCTGAGGAAAGGGGACCACCTGACACCAAGAAGGAGAGTGAATTATTTATTTTTCCAAGTGCTATTTAATGACACATTGAATTGGACCAATGGAGTCACCCACATATATTGAAGGCCACTGCCCCTTAATTTTTCAGGCTAACACTCAGTGTATGCACTCAGCATGACTCTGATAGGGGAAGGAACTTCACTTCTATCCATACTGGTCCTTCAAATCACAATCACTCCAACTTACACTGAAAACTTGCCAATTCGTATTGCTCAGTGACTCCAGTTCTCGAGGAGCTATAGGATAATTATCCCCTTTTCTCTGGATTGTGGTTGGGAAGTGATATTTTGGGGTGTGTTATTGGTATCGGGACAGGATCTGCATGCATTTTATGATGGGAAATCTTGGCAGCACTAATCCTAAGTGAAAACCTAAAGCAATGTATAACAGTACACATGAATACCAGCAAGACACAGAACATTTCCAAATGATGGAGCCCAATCAGGATAGCCAATTAGTGAATCATCAGCAGTGCAAGGGTGTCTCTGAGGGTTTTCTATACATGACACAGATTATCCCATTCTGGTTGTCAACTGTGCTTTAAGGAATAATTATAATATTTAAAATGGGTTTTCTTGATGATTAATCAGGTAGAGACCCAGAATAACACCACAGAGAGGTGTACAAAAAGTGAAGTAGCCCTGGCCAGGTAGGTCAGTGGTTGGATCATTTTCCCATACACCAAAAGGTTGCAGATTAGATTTTTGGTCACGGCACATACCTTGGTTGCAGGTTCAGTCCCCCATCCTGACATCATGTACATGAGGCAACCTACTGATGTTTCTCCCTCAAACCACTGTTTCTCTCTCTTTCTCTCTCTCTCTCTCTCCCCCTTTCCTTTCTAAAATTATTAAAAATATCCTCAGATTAGGATTAAAAAAATAAGTGAAGGGGATTTATGTATACTCACAAGTCCAAAAAGAGCCGGGCATGGCATGTGCTTCAAGGGTCCATATAGAAGGAGTTTCAAGGAGGTAGCTCAACGAGGCAGGGAGAGAATCAAGAGGAAAAATGAGAACCAGTGAGCAAGTCCCTTTATTTGGGGTTAGAGTGGGCTACAGAAGCAAAAGGCATGAGGGAATTTTATTGGAACATTTGAACATGTCACAGTTACGGAAGAGCAAGAAGGGGAACTTCTGGCAAAGACCTGCCTTATTATACTGTTGCATCTGGTCCCTTATGTGAGGTCCTCTCAGACTGTGGGGATGTTGAGGTATCAGAACAATATGAAGTTTTAAAAATTTGGACTTCTGGCCAAGATGGAGGCATAAGTGGAAACACTGTGCCTCCTCGCACAACGAAATTTAACGACAACAAAAATTTAGAAACAAAAACACAACCAGAACAGACAGAAAATTGAACTGTATGGAAGTCCAACAACAAACCATTCATCCAGACCGATAAGAGGGGTGGAGTTGGCAGCCAGAGGAGAGGGGTCACAGCAGGAAAAAGCGGTGGTTGGTAGACCTGGGCACAGGGAAGAAACGAGCCGACCCAGTGAGGTGTGCAAGGTGGTTGGCTGACTGCGAACACACATTCACGTGCAGATAAACCAGAGGAAAAGAGGCAGTGAGACAGACCATGCAAACCAGGGTCCCAGTGATGGGAAATAAAGCCTAAAAGCACCAATTGAAAAAACTTGCAGGGGTTCAGGTGCCAGGAGAGACCCCCAGCCTCACAGGAAAGTTCATTGGAGAGACCCACAAGATCCTAGAATGTACACAACCCACCCACACAGGAACCAGCACCAGAAGGGCCCAATTTGCTTGTGGGAAGTGGCAAGGGGGCCGGAATCCAAGAGAGAGTGGAGCAAGTGCCATTGATCCCTCTCTGACCTTGCCCCCACATACAGCATCACAACCAAGAGACAGAGGTTGCCCCACCCTGGTGAACACCTAAGACTCCACCCCTCATATGTAACAGGCACAAACAGACCAAAAAATTAGGGCTCAATCAGAAGAACAACTCAAAGCCCTAGAGCCAATACTTCTGAGCAACAAAGAGATAGCCAACCTATTGAACGCACAGTTCAAAATACTGATGATCAGGATGCTCACAGAACTGGTTGGTTTTGGTTGCAAATTAGATGAAAAAATGAAGGCTACACTAAATGAAATGAAGGAAAATGCACAGGGAACCAATAGTGATGGAAAGGAAACTGGGACTCAAATCAATGGAGTGGACCAGAAGGAAGAAAGAAACAACCAAACAGAAAAGAATAAAGAAACAAGAATTTGAAAAAAAAAGATGAGGAGAGGCTTAGGAATGTCCAGCACATCTTTAAACATTCCAACATCCTAATTATAAGGGTGCTAGAAGGAGAAGAGGAATAGCAACAAGTGAAAAACTGATTTGAACAAATAATAAAGGAGAACTTCCCCAATCTGGCAAAGGAAATAGACTTCCAGGAAGTCCAGGAAGCTCAGAGAGTCCCAAAGAAGTTGGACCCAAGGAGGAACACACCAAGGCACATCATAATTACATTAGCCAAGATTAAAATGAAGGAAAGAATCCTAGAAGCAGCAAGAGATAAGGGGACAGTCACCTACAAAGGAGTTTCCATCAGACTGTCAGCAGATTTCTCAAAAGAGACCTTACAGGCAAGAAGGAGCTGGGAAGAAGTATTCCAAGTCATGAAATGCAAGGACCCAAATCCAAGATTGCTCTATCTAGCAAAGCTTTCATTTAGAATGGAAAGGCAGAACAAGTGCTTCTCAGATAAGGTCAAGTTCAAGGAGTTCGTCCTCACCAAGCCCTTACTATAGGAAATGTTAAAGGGACTTATCTAAAAAAAAGAAGATAAAAAATATGAACAGTGAGAGGACAGCAAACTCAAAATTATTAACAACCACACCTAAAACAAAAGCAAACTAAGAGGTTAGCTAGATCAGGAGTGGAACCATAGAAATGGAGATCACATGGAGGGTTAGCAACAGGGGAGTGGGAGGAGGATGGGGGAGGAGGTACAGAGAATAAGTAGCATAGATGGTGGGGAGAAAATAGACAGGGGGAGGGCAAGATTAGCATGGGAAATATAGAAGCTAAAGAACTTATGACACATGGACATGAACTAAAAGTGGGGAATGTGGGTGGGGGGTGTGCAGGGTGGAGGGGAATGAAGAGGGGAAATGGGACAACTGTAATGGCATAATCAATAAAATATATAAAATAAACAAAAATTTGTAATGCACTTATATAAGTGGAATCATGCAGTATTTACTCTTTTGTGCCTGGCTTATTTCACTTACCATAACATCTTCCTGATTTAATGTCTACTTTCATTTTATTATTGTCAAAGAAGAGATTTTGTATAATTTTGATCTTTTAAAATGTATTGAGACTTATTTTGTGAACCCATATATATAGTCTATTCTGGAGAGTGTTCTATGTCCACTTGAGGAAAGAAAATATTCATTCTGCATTATGATGAAGTGTCCTATATATGTAAGGACTATTTGGTTTACAGTGCTGCTTAAGTCCTCTATTGCCTTATTGATAGTCTATTATATAATGTCATATATTGAAACTACCAATTATTATTATATAGGTATGAATTTCCTTTTATATTTCTCAGTTTTTGCTTCATATATTTTGGGGCTCTGTTTTTAGGTATGGTTATGTTTATAATTGTTGTGTCTTCTTAATGGATCATAACTTTTCTGAATATATCATGCCATTCTTTGTCTCTGGTAACCAGTTTTGGCATAGAATCCATCTTGTCATATATTAGTACAAAAACATTGACTCTCTTCTGGTTATTACTGGCATGGAATATTTTTCTATGTTTTCACTTTCAACCAATTTGAGTCTATGGATCTAAATTGAGTATCTCATAGACAGTGTATGGATGGTTACATCATGATTTTTTTCTATTCTGCCAATCTCTGTGCCTTTTAACTGGATATTTTAATCCATTGCCATTTTTCTACTTGTTCATTTTAGGTGTATTTTATTGATTATGCTGTTACAGTTGTTCCAATTTTTTCCCTTTGCCCCTATCCACCTGGTACTCTCCTTCCTTCCAGCAATCTTCCCCCCTTAGTTCATGTCCATGGTTTGTGCCTGTAAGTTCTTTGGCCTCTCCATTTCCTATACTATTCTTAACCTAGCCTGTCTATTTTGTTCCTAGCAATTATACTTCCTCCTCCCTGCACCATTTACCCCACTCTCTTCCCCCCAGCTAATAATCCTCCAAATGATCCCCAAACCTATGGTTCTGTTCCTGTTCTGCTTGTTTCCTTAGTTTGTTTTGCTTTTGTTTTTTAGAGTCAATTGTTGATAGTTGTGAGTTTGTTGTCATTTTGTAGTTCATAGTTTTTTTTCCCTTTTTCTTTTTTTAAATTTATTTAATTATTTTTAAGTACAGTATTCTGTCTATTATTCCCATCCCACCCCACCCCCCATACCCCCCTCCCATTTCCACCCTTCTCAGTTGTTGTCCAAGTACTTCATAGTTTTTATCTTCTTCTTTTTCTTATACACTTGCCTTTAACATTTCATGTAACAATGGCTTGGTGATGATGAACTTCTTTAGCTTTACCTTCTCTGGGAAGCACTTTATCTGCCCTTCCATTCTAGATGATAGCTCTGCTGGATAGAGTGATCTTGGTTGTAGGTCCTTGCTTTTATCACCCTGAATAGTTCTTGCCAGCCCCTTCTAGTCTTCCAAGTTTATTTTCAGAAATCAACTGATAGTCTTATGGGAACTCTCCTATAGGTAACTCTCTCCTTTTCTCTCGTTGCTTGTAAGATTCTCTCTTTATCTTTAACCCTTAGCATTTTCATAATGATGTGCCTTGGTGTGGCCCTCTTTGGGTCCAACTTGATTGAGATTCTCTATGCTTCCTGGACCTACATGTCTATTTCCTTCACCGAATTAGGGAAATTTTCTTTCATTATATTTTCAAATGGATTTCCCATTTCTTTCTCCCCTCCTCCTATGTTGCAAATTGGACCTCTTGAACTTGTCCCAGAGGCTGCTTATACAACCCTCATTTTTTTGCATTCTTTTTTCTTCTTGTTCTGATTAGTTGTTTTTTTGCTTCCTTATGTTACTAATCATTGATTTGATTCTCTGCTTCATCCACTCTATTGTTGTTTCCCTGTAAATTGTTCTCCATTTCATTTAGTGAATCTTTTGTTTCTGACTGGATCTTTTTTATGCTGTTGAGGTCCTCACCAAGTTCCTCGAGCATCCTTGTAACCAGCGTTTTGAACTCTACATCTGTTAGATTTCTTATCTCCATTTAGTTCAGCTCTTTTTCTGAAGTTTTGATCTGTCCCTTCATTTGGGCCATGTTTCCTTGTCTTCTTGTTTTGGCAGCCTCTCTGTGTTTGTTTCTATGTGTTAGGTAGAGCTGCTTTGACTCTGTCTTGTTAGTGTGGCCTAATGTAGTAGGTATCTTTTAGGGTTCAGTGGCACAACCTCCCCTATCACCCAAGCCAGGTACTTGAAGTGCAGCTTTCATGTGGGCTGAGTACACCTTCCTCTTGTAGTTGAGCCTTGGTTGTTGTTGGCAGATCAATGAGAGGGATTTACTAAGGCCAATCACCTGCAAGGTTTGGCTGTGACCACTCACCACCAACATCCGCCCTCCGTGGAAGAATAGCTATGCTGGGGCAATGTGATGGTGCCCTAATATTGTCTGTAGCTATCCACTGGGTGTGTAGGCCCTGGGGTTTCCTGGGGGTTGCATGCCGAGGTCAGCCCCCACCTGTGTTTTTCCCAGGAAAGTCCTACCTGAGCTATAAAGCAATCTGAGGAGGCTGCTTCTTGTGGTGGGATTGGATATTCCCAGGTGAAGCCAAACTGGGAAAATAATCTGGCTGCTGCTAGTGCCTGGTCTGGAGCTCACTGAGGCAGGCCAGCTGTTGCTTGTTTGATAGGATTTAGGAATTTGTGAAGCATGAATCAAGACTAGCCATTCATATGGAAAAGCAGCTTGGGTGGGCCTGTAATTTGGGTGGGGTAGAGACTCTGAAGATCTCCATGGCAGATCCAGCATTGTTAGCCAGGTTGATGCCTCAAATATGACAACCGTCTACTGGTTCTGTGGCTTTATGGTGGGAAGCAGGGGGCTCAGAAAAGAGACAATGGCCTCTGCTCACCCAGATGCCAGCCCCTCCAAGTATGTCTCTGTTGTCCTTCAAGCTGCTAACCCAGTGCTAGAGCTCAGAGGGAGTGAGTCTGAGCAGGTGAGGCTCTGTGGGGGTTCTTTAACAGGAACTGCTTGGGGCTGTAGCAGTTTCTTTCACCAAATTAATTCCCACTTGTTTTTGCAGCCAGAAGTTGTGGGAAATTATCTTCCTGTCACTGGAACCCTGTGCTGGGTCGGGGGCCTGGTGTGGGGGTGGGCCTGCTCACTCCTGAGATATCCCTCCCAAAGTTTTATCCACCACATGTGAGTGCGGGACCAGACCATTGCACATCTGTGCCCCTCCTACCAGTCTGGATGAATGTTGTTTCTTTAATTCTATAGTTGTCAGACTGCCATTCAACTCAATTTCTGATGGTTCAGAGTGATGGTTGTTTTATATTTTAGTTGTAATTCTGATGTGGTTGTGTGAGGAGGCAAGCCATGTCTGCCTATGCCGCCATATTGACCAGCCACACTGATAGTTCTTGTAAACTTCTTTAAGAGGTAATTGTGTAAAAAATAATAACACATGAAGTTTATAACATATGTAGAAATGAAATATATGACAGCAATAACACATTAATACAAAAGAAGGAAAAGAGCAAATGTAAGCCTACTTTTGAAAGTTTCTTAAATTTTACGTGAAATAAGACAGTATTATTTGAAGTTAGGCAATGGTAAGGTAAAGGTGTGTATTGTAAAACTTAGAGCAATGACTAAAAGAGAAAATACAACCAGTTAATAAGCAAATTGTGAAGATAAATAGAATTCTAAATAAATAGCTATAGCAAATGAAAGCTAAAAATAGAAAAGAAAGAAGAGATGATTTAAAAGAAAACTTGCAGGACTTACACCACCTAATTTCAAAATTTACTAAAAGTTATAGTAATGATACTGACATAAGGATAAAAAGATAAGTAAATGGAATAGACTAGAGATTCCAGAAATAAATAGTTGTAGTTATGTCCAATTTTCCTCAAAGTTGCCAAAATGAATCAACAAGAAAAGGAAAGTCCTTTTTAATAAATGGTGCTGAAATAATTGGTTATCCATATAGAAATGAAATAACTTTGAAAATTGCCTAATGCCATATGCTAAAATTAACTCAAAATGTACCAGACATTAATTTAAAAATTCAAATTATAAATTTTTAAAAATATTTTATTTAATTTTAGAGAGAGGGAAAGAGAAGGAGAAAGAGAGGGAGAGAAACATCAATGTGTGGTTGCCTCTCATATGTCCCCTACTGGGGACCTGGCCTGCAACCCAGGCATGTGCCCTGACTGGGAATCGAACCAGTGACCCTTTGCTTCACAGGCCCGTGCTCAATCCATTGAGCTACACCAGCCAGGGCTCAAATTATAAAATTTAAAGAAGAAAATGTAGAAGAAAATCTCATTAGGTCAACAAATTTTTCTTATACAAAACACAAAATGTATAAATTCTGAAAGATAAATTGATAAATTGAACCTCATGAAAAAAGAAAACTCTTCTTTTTGAAAAAACACTTATTAAAAATAAGCCCCCCACCATGGCCCTGGCTGGCGTAGCTCAGTTGATTGAGCACAGATCTGTGAACCAGAGGATCTCGGTTCGATTCCCAGTCAGGGCACATTCCTGGGTTGCAGGCCAGTTCCCTGCAGGCCAACTCCCAGCAGGGGATGCGCGAAAGGCAACCATACATTGATGTCTCTATCCCTCTCTCCTTCCCCTCTAAAGATAAATAAATAAATAAAATTAAAAAAAATAAGCCCCCCCCCAAATTCACGATATTTCTATCTCACAAAGAACCTGTATCCAGCATATATAAACAAGTATTTAAAAGCAATAATAATAAGATAAATTCATGATAAAACTAAAAAACAAACAAACAAGAAAACAGAGTGGCAATGCCAAGGCTTGAAATGTGTGAAACAAACTCTCATGCATTGATGGTGGAAGCATAAAATGATAGAACCACTTTTGAAAATACTTTGATGGCTACCTGAAAGTTAAATGAAATGGTATGAACATGAATTTTGGGGAATCTTTATTCATCCTAGCCAAACACTGTAAACCAGTCAAGTATCTGTTAACTGGTAGATACACAAATTGTGATTTAGACAACAATGGAACACTACAGAAAGAAAAAAAATGACTGATATACAAAATAACATCAATGCATATCAAAAAATTTATGCTAAGTTAAAGAAAGCAAACAAAAATGAACATATACTCTTTGATTCCATTTTATATAAAATGTAGAAAAGTTCAAATTTAATCAAAACTCATAGAAAGAAGAACAGTGATGGGCGGAAGTTAGAGTAGGGTATTGACTGGAAAGGGGCACGAGGGAATCTGTGAATATGGAAATACTGGATATTGTGCTTATAGATGTTGCCTCCAACTGCAGTCTTAAAATGAATGCAAAATATTGTAAGTAAATAATTGCTCAATAATGTTGATGTTTTTTATACTCACCCTACTTATTGATTTTAGAGAGAGGAGAAGGGAGGGAGAGAAACATTGACTTGAGAGAGATACATTGATTGATTTTCTCTTATATGTGCCTTGTTGGGGTCCAAACCCACAACCTAGGCATGTGCCCTGACTGAGAATCCAACCCACAACCTTTTGCTTTGGTGGGAAAGTGCCCAACCAACTGGAAGACACCGGTCAGGGCAAGAATTTTGATTTCTAGAAGGGGCAGGGGGGGGCATGGTGGGATGAAAATGGAGACAGCTGCACTTTAACAACAATGAATATATTCATATATATATAATATATATAATATATATATACATATGAAATAAATAAAATATATACTCAAACTTAAAAAAGGGATGGTTTCTTAAAAATAAGAAATAAAATAGTATTTCACTGCTCTTTGTGATATTTTACCATCAATAACAATTTCAGGAGTCTTAAGTCATTGATCTAATTCTGGCTTTCCCATTGTCTTAGTCTGTTCGTGTTGCCATAACAAAATACCACAGCAAAATACCACAGGCTAGGTAGTCCATCAGCAACAGAAATTTATTTCTCACAGGTCAGGAGGCTACAAGTCCAAGATCAGGGTGCTGGCATGATCAGGTAGCAGACTTCTCATATTGCCACATGGTAGAAGAGGTTAGGGAGCTCTGTGGGGTTTCTTATAAGACCACTAACTCTATTCAAAAGGGCTTCACCCTGATGATTTGGGTACTGCCCAAAACTCTACCTTCTAAATATCATATTGGCCATTAGGATTTCAACACGTGGGTTTTGGAGGACAAAAACATTCAAACCATAGCAACTATCAAATATTTTATAGCCTAAATTAAGCTATTTTTTCCATTCTATGACTCGGTTTTCCTACTTATAAAAGAGCAGGGAGTAGCAGGGGATTACTGTTGTAGACCGCTCTGCCTGGTTCTAGGAATTGTGTCTCGACCACTTGTGGCTAAGGGTGAGAGACGACCTCTAGAATTCGAGCCACAGGAGACAAAGCTTGTCTCTGGTAGCAAATGCACCCTGGCTGGTGTAGCTCAGTGGATTGAGCGCGGGCCTGCAAACCAAAGGATTATAGTTTGATTCTCAGTCAGGGCACATGCCTGGGTTGCAGGCCAGTTCCAAGCAGGGGATGCTGCCTCAGTTTCCTCTCCCAGCCCCCAAAGCTTGGTCAGAAGTCAGTGATGGGTAAGATTCCTCACAATGGGGGGCAACCTAAGCCAGACTCGATCACTTGGGAGGCCTTCACAGAAGGACTCGGGGGCTGCAACAAAGAGCAGTAGACTCTCGCCCCCACTCTCGGTTTTGACAAAACCCGGGTCCCCATGTTCTCTGGGAGAAGTGCTTCCTGGCTCTAATCCTCTTAAGCCTGAATACCTGATGGGAGAGGTGCAGCTCCTTGCCTTGCTAGAGTGTGTCCTGGGAAAAAATATGGCATCACAAAGACTTCCTGATAAACCTGTGAAATCTGCTCTGCTAAGAGTGCTTTCAATCATATGTTAAGGGTTCGAGCAGGAAACCCTAAAACTCTGTTCCTGACAGACTCTGACTCATACTAAGCCCTCAGATTTCTTTGAAATGTAATCTACTGTTTGGTCCTTGCTGCCCTGTGTTTGTCTGTATTACAACCCAACAAAAGCCCCTAGAAGAGTGGGCTCAATGCCTTTTTCCCCTGAGAAACTGGCCACTGGTCATGGCCTTTTTCCTCTGGGAAAATGGCCACTTCTCCTCCCCAAGCAGATCACATTATGTCTCAGTCATGATTACTCTCATTGGTGGCAGCTGGCGGGACTTACAAGGAAAGTCGCCCCCACAGATTACATCAATTCTAAGATGTAGGCTTCTAAATTTCAAAATTTTATATCTCTAAAAATTATATTCAAAAATAATTATTTGAATATATATATATATATTAAAAACCAAATTGATTAAGTTATGTATTCTAGCATAATAAAGTTCTGTAATGGGGCAATTGTAACGGTGGAAAATTGCATTCCACTATTCTTTTGACAGTTTCTGTAAGTGCCAACTCTGGTTAATATGTAGCTTGTAGATGAAAAATATGTTTGTATATGAGTCCTAGCAACTAATTTCAAAAGATGCACTGTGGCAGACTCCATCCAGCAGAGTCTGCCTGTTGTGGCTGACAACGGGAATGAATGCACAGGCGACAACAATCCTGTGGAGAAAAGGGGGATGGCACGACTACTCTCTCCAGGGGATAGTGCCTATGATGCCTCGACCACTCCCTCAAAAGGGGAGCACCTAGACCCTTGCCTAGAGAGGCTGTTATTATTTTTCTCAGGTCTTACATCAGAGAAAGATTTATTATCTATTACATAGAACATTATTGTCTACATTCTAGGTACAATCAAGAAAATGAAAATAACATGCAGAGGGGAATGGCGATACTTCTTACAAATAAGAAGTATCACAGAGCTATATCACTTAACTGTAGGGCTGATGAAATGAGATAATGCATATAAAATGCTATAGCATAATTTTTGGCACATGTGCAATTCTCAGGTCAAAGTCCTTGTGACCCTATGTTCCCACAACCACATCAAAATTATAACTAAACTACATTAAAACCATCTTTTAGAACTACCTGTAGTCTATGTGAATAGAAGTCCTATAACTAAGGATATAAAGAAGCCATATCAAGGCTGCTAGGAGGAATGGAGACATGAAACAAGCTGGTCCCACACCTGAATGTGGGGGTCATAAGTCTAGAGGGATATCTCAGCTTCAGAAGTTCCCATGAGGAACAAGGGGTCCCAGTCCCACACCAGGCCACCCAACCCAGGGTTCCAGTGCCAGAAAGAGAACTACCATAACTCTGGCTATAAAAACCAGCAGGAATTGTGGCTGATGAGAAAGGGGCCTCTTGGAGTCCCAAGTGTTCTTATAAAGGGCCCCTTCACAGACTTACTTGGACTCACTTATTCTGAGCTCCAGTGCTGGTGCAGCAGGGACATATAGGCAGAAACTGAATTGTCCAAGGAGGACTGGAAGGGCAGGTTTTCCCAGACAGAAGTGCTGGAGGAGGCCATTGTTTCCTTTCTGAGCACCACCTCCCAACAGAGCCAGCAGGCAGGCATCATAACTGAGACCATCAACCTGTCTAACACCATTTGTTCCACCCTGGTGATTCTCTGATAGCCCACAGCATCTGACTTTAGGGACCACCCAAGCCAGTGTTTTTTCATACAAAGGGCCTTCCTTAGCTCATGCTTTAAACTTTCCTAAAATCTCTTAAAGGTGTACAGACCACAAATAAGCACCATCTGGTCTCAGTATGTCCTGTATAACTTGCTATGTGGCCCCAGGCTCAGCATCAGCAGCAGATGGCCCCAGTTAACAGCTTAGCTTCTTTCTCCCAGGCACCACCAAGCCCAGAAAAGTAGCAACTACCTATAGATTGCTTTGTAGCTCATGCTGGGTGGCTCCAGGCAGGGTAAGGCAGCAGATAACCTTAGACTATACTTCCCAGGAGGCCCCAGAGTCAGCATACCAAGTGGACAGCTTCAGACCATATTGGAGCACTACACAATGACCTCCAGGGGCAACACATTCCAGGGACAGACTAATCAGGCACCAGAGCACCAATGAAGTGAGTACTGCTCTGTGTGGTCAGCCCCTGTACAGCAGATCCTCCACCATAGCCCCAGTCAGTCCTTGCAGTCTGGGGATAAATCTGTCCCACTGATGTGTCAACAGCAATCAAGGCTCAACTACAACAGGAGGGTACACACAGCCTATACAGGAGGGCACACCTGCAATACCCAGTTCAGCTGACTGGGGAGGCTGTGCCACTGGACCCCAAAGGATACCTACTGCATAAGGCCACACTATCAAGACCAGAAGATGTAACAGCTCCACTTAATATGTGAGAGCAAACATAGGGAGGCAGCCAAAGTGAAGAGATAAAGAAACATATCCCAAATGAAACACACACACACACACACAGAATAAAACTCCAGAAAAGAACTAAATAAAGTGGATACAAGCAATTTGCCAGATGCAGAATTCAAAATGCTGGTTATAAGGATGTGTAATAAACTTAGGGAAAGAGTAGATGAACTTATTGTAAACTTCAACAAAGAAATAGGAAACATAGAAATGGAGATAGAAAACATAAAAAAAACAGTAAAAAATGAAGAATACTTCATAGAAAATCAACAGTAGAGTAGATGAAGCAGAGGATCAAATCAGCAATATGGAAGATAAAGAAGCAGAAAACACCTAATCACAATATCATAAAGAAAAAAATTTTTTAAATGAGAATAGTTTAAGGAGCCCCTGGGACAACTTCAAGCATACCAACATTCTCATCGTGGGGATGCCACAAGGAGGAAAAAGAGACCAAGGAATTGGAAACCTGAAAAACTGACAATGCAAAACTTCCCTAACCTAGTAAAAGAAATAAACATACAAGTGTGGGAAGTGCAGCAAATCCCAAACAATATGAACCCCAAGGGGCCCACACCAAGATACATAATAATTAAAATGCTAAGGGTTAAAGACAAGGAGAGAATCTTAAAAGTATCAAGACAAAAGCAGTTACTTACCTACAAGGGAGCTCCCATAAGACTGTCAGCTGATTTCTCAAACTAAAATTTTCAGGCCAAGAGAGATTGGCAAGAAATATTCAAAATGATGAAAAGCAAGGACCTATATCCAAGGTTACTCTGTCCAGCAAAGCCATCATTTAGAATTGAAGGACAGATAAAAAGTTTCTTTTCTTTCCCAGACAAGAAAAAGCCAAAGTAGTTCATCACCACCAAGCCAATATTACAGGAAATGTTAAAGGGTCTTCCTAAAGAAGAAGAAGAAAAATAATTAAAAATATGAATAATAAAATGACAATAAATAGATATCTATCAACAATTACTTTAAATGCAAATGGAATAAATGCTCCAATCAAAAGACTTATAGTGGCTGAATGGATAACAAAACATGACCCTTACATATACTGTGTAAAAGTGACTCACTTCACATCAAAAGTCATGCAGACTGAAAGTATATGGAGGGATCAAAATGATATCTCATAAAAATGAAAACCAAGAGAAGAAGAAGAAGGATGAGGAGGAGGAGTAATAGGAGGAGAAGAAAGAGAAGAAGAAGTGGCTGGGGTAGCTACTTACAGCAAACAAAATAGACTTTGAAACAAAAGCTATGTACCAAGAAACAAAGAAGAACCCAGCAATTCCACTTCTGGGTATTTATCCTAAGAAATACAAAATTCTAAATTGAAGAGACATATACATCCATATGTTTATTATAGCATTATTTACAATAGCCAAGATATGGAAGCAACCTAAGTATCTATCAATAGATGAATGGATGAAGAAGAAGTGGTGCCCTGGCTGATGTGGCTTGGTGGATTGAGCACCAGCCTGCAAACCAAAGGGTCACTAGTTCAATTCCCAGTCAGGGCACATACGTGGGTTGTGAACTGGGTCCCCAGTGAGGGGCACATGAGAGACAACTACACACTGATGTTTCTCTCATTCTCCTTTTCCCTCTCTCCCCCATTCTCTAAGAATGGGCAAGTAAAATCTTTTAAAAAAAGAAGTGGTGCATACATAAAATGGAATATAATTTAGCCACAAAAAATGAAATCTTGTCATGTGCAACATGTGTAGAACTTGAAGGTATTATGTTGAGTGAAATAAGTCATACGGAGAAAGACAAATGTCATGTTATTTCACTTGTGGAACTAAAGAAATGAACAAACAAGATTTTGATGGTTGCCAGATTGGGGGAAGGTGAGAGAATTGATGGAAATGTGAGGGGATTAAGAAGTACAAATTGGCCCTGGCTGGTGTAGCTCAGTGGATTGAGCGCGGGCCTGCAAACCAGAGGATCGCGGTTCAATTCCCAGTCAGGGCACATGCCTGGGTTGCAGGCCAGTTCCCTGCAGGCCAACTCCCAGCAGGGGACACACGAAAGGCAACCATACATTGATGTTTCTCTCCCTCTCTCCTTCCCCTCTGGAGATAAATAAATAAATAAAATCTTAAAAAAAAAAAAGAAGTACAAATTGGTAGTTACAGAACTACCACTTTATATGGGGATATAAAGTGCAGCATAGGAAACATAGTCAGTAATATTGTAATAACTATGTATGGTACAGGTAGGTACTAGATGTTTTGGGGTGATCAATTCATAAGTTATATGAAAGTCTAATCACTGGGTTGTATTCCTAAAATTATATAATATAGTATATCAAATGTAATTAAAAAATAAAGAAATTCTTTTGAAAAAGTTCTTTTGACTGCAGCACCACACCCTTTTATAAAGACTCAAGGAAAAGCTAACCACAGAAAGGCTGTCTCTAAAATCATCATTTACATGGCCCAATGATACAACACTATCAACAAACTTACATCTCTTTTAAACATTTATAAGAAGGCATCCTGGGTGGTTAGTTTTCTTTTTGTCAGAGATCCTTTTTCATGATTTGTTCTACCTCTTTCTCAGTGATGTCATTACTTTAGGGGTCAGACATCTTCCATAAAACTGCTTTGGCTTTAATAGAGCTAGTGAAAGCCCACGTGGAAAATTGAAAGCACACGATTTTGTTGTAGTCAGTCATGATCTTTCTCAGTAGATGCATTTAATGAACCAGAACACAAGTAGGTCAACAGTGCATATAAGTTTGTTGGCTTGGAACGTTCTGCTAACATAATCATAATGCTTTTTAGCTTGGCAACATCTCAGCTTTCTTCACAAAACATAATGTCCAATTGATAGGTTCTTCACATCATTGAAGGAGGAATGACTGTCAGTTATTTCTATAATATACAAATTGAGCTTTAAAAATGATTCTTGGAAATACTGGGCTTTTTCTAAAATACTGAATATTGCGCAACAAAAAATGACTTAGCACTGGCTGGTATAGCTCAGCGGATTGAGCTCGGGCTGCAAACCAAAGAGTCGCCAGTTCGATTCCCAGTCAAGGCACATGCCTGAGCTGCCGACCAGGTCTCCAGTGAGGCCCATGTAAGAGGCAACCACACACCAACGTTTCTCTCCCTCCCTTTCTCCCTCCCTTCACCTCTCTCTAAAAATAAATAAATATTTTTTCAAAAATGATTTAAAAATATTTGTTGCATATTTATTAATCAAATCCTACATAAATAGTCCTTAAGCCAATTCAGAGAATATGAGGGACCTTTTGATCACAGAAACAAATGTGTGAAATTAACAAGTCCTGTGAACCTTCATTACCTTCCTCCCACTGTGAGGTCCTAATTGCCTTAAGGATACTTCCAGAAAACTTAACCATATCTGAAATAATTGTGGGGAGGGAAGATGGTGGCAAGGTAGGTGGGAGCAGAGCCCAGTTCTCCCTGAAATAATTGTTTTCTTTGACCTCCTCCTTTTTCTGGTTCTCTCTTTCCCCAAACTCGCATCTCTCGCAATTCACCTTTTCCTCAAAGATTTTCTAAGTGCATTTTTGCCAATATATCACTACCAGAAAACCTATTTGTGTTTTAGCAGTATCCTTCAATGCCTTAATCCAAAAGGATACAATCTTTTGCAGTAACGCAAGGCGTTAAGCAGGCTAAAATATTTCCTGGTGCTTATTTTCCTTATTAGAGATGATTGCAACTAGAATGTTCTGAAGATAAATTTTTCACTAATGGTGTTTCTGAAATATTATCTGGCAATATTGAATGATTAAGAAAAATAAGACATTTACTATTCTGACTGAGTTCTAGAAATTTTCCTTGGAAGTGATGATCTGCACATTTGTGGAAAGGCATTTGGTCAATTGCATTTCACATGAACATCACAAACATGGAATAAAGACATGCTAAATAAAGGGACAACAAAAGAAAGTTGTCTATGGCATATTAAAAATGTCTGTTCATTTCCTTGCTTCTGAAGATGGTTCAGAAAGAAAGAACATTGAGGGAGAGTTCTGACTCTCTAACACTAACTCACTGCATTATCCTGAAGCAAGGCCCTGGATCTCTGGATCCAGGTCTCTGGATCCTGAGGAATAAAGTTTACTTTGATAGGAGACTCAAGGTCATGTCCCATTCAGCCTCTTACTGGGTGCTTACTTTAAAGCAGTGATTTACTTTACTCTCTCATTGAAAGCTCCTTAACATAACTGCTATTAGGCTTCCAACTTTCTCAGCTGCCAAACTGGCCTCCTCCTGTGTCCAGACTTAATTGCTGTCATCTTATATCACCTCTTTCTGAATAGGTTTCAAGGAAAGCTTAGCATTTAACACAATTTATCCTGGGATTTTCACTGTTTCCTACCTCACTGGTTTTATCCCATCTGATTCCTAATATATGCTTCCCCTCTACTTTGCTTCTGCTCAATTATTATTTTGCCTCTTTCTTATTACAGTTTATTTCCATAAACATGTACACATAACTTGTATAAGATGAATCACATTGGGCCCTGGCTGGTGTGGCTCAGTGGATTGAGCACTGCACTTTGAAGCAAAGGCTCACTGGTTTGATTCTCAATCAGGTCATTGCCTGAGTTTCGGGCCAGGTCCTCAGTAGGGGGCGCACAAGAGGCAACCACACATTGATGTTTCTCTCCCTCTCTTTCTCCATCCCTTCCCCTCTCTCTGAAAATAAGTAAATATTTTTTTTAAAAGATGGCTTATATTGGTAACAAAAATACACTCAATAAATACTTGGGGCAGATACTAAGTTTTATCCTTATGACTCCTTCTTTTTTTTTAAATACCATGAAGATTCTCTAGAGACTCTTAGAGAAAAGAACTTTGAATTAGCTGTATTATTGTCATTTTCTTTAAAAAATACAATGTGGTATCCAGGAGCCTGGGATTATCAGTTGTCTTGAGTGATGTACTATTTTGAATAAACCAATGTCAGTGGACAGAGATTTTATTATTTCCTGTACTCCTGGGTATTATAAAATAGAAATACCATACCACTCAAGACTTTCAAGTGACAGAGTTTGTTTTATTTTCATATTCTTTTGCATTTGTAGTTTTAATGTAAACTGGTACAAGGATCTAAAGATAAAGCAATTAGTATTAAACCCTTTCAAGATTTCGAAAATGTATAGATTTTTTACTTTCCCCTCTACTTTTATTTTCAAATGAATGCCTATCAGCCCTTAATAAGCCCTTTATCTACTTTTTTACTCAAAGCCAAATATGGCTGATCTTCTAGCACCTGTATCTATGTCTTACAGTCTTCTTTCCTTAACTCAGAATGAATTAATATTGCCAATAATTTAGTCAGTATATACAGCTAGAAAAATCAGGACAATCCACATATCCAGAACGTTCCGGGATCACTGAAGTCCAGGTAAAGACTATGGGTTCCTATAATCCTATAATGCTATTACTAGGTCTAGGCAAATGATCAAGGACATAGATCTATTCATTTATATACCTTGTATTCCTGGGAGAACACTGATCCCTATTATTTCTGCCTATAACAATGATTGTCCCTTATTGAGCACTTAACCTGTGACAAGCACTGTTCTAAATCTTCTACATACATTACCTCATTTAATCTTGTCCTCTTACTTATGCATTAAGTGTTATTTTATCTCCATATTAATAAAGGGAAAAGTAAGGTATAAAGAAGTTATGTTACTTGCAAGGTCACAGAGTTAGTAAGCAACAGAGCCATGATTTGAATACAGCAGTCTGGCCCCTATATTAACCTAACCCTTATGGAAATATGGACATTATCTTGTGCTGATAGGAGTCCTAACAGAATTTGTCTTTTAAAGGATGAAATTACCTTCTACCTATTATAAATGAGGAAGTCTAGAAATGTCCCTTTCACATTCAAAATTGTCTCCTCACCATCTGAGTACAATACTTGTACATATATATGATTTTTTACTTTGAACAGGATGAGTAATGCTACTTTTAAAACAAAAAAAAAATCACCCAGGAATGGTAGTTTATTAAGCCATTGCCATCCATTACCACATTGACTGTTCATCAAATTTATGAGTCAAATTAAGGAACACTCATCTAATAGAATAGGAAAAAGCACATAGTATATGGTTTTCAAATGATTACACCAAGGTACCCTGGAAAGACACAGTGAACTCACAGAGGTGATGTGGGATATTTTAAAATTTAACGGGGAACAGTATAATAGTTGACATATGTCAGACACTATATGGACTACTAGCTCAAGATATTTCAGTTTCAACAGTAGCTTGTGCTACATTACTTTCAACATTATACATTTGCTGAACTGGGATTTTGGCAGTTCCTGTGATTTAAAAGGCAGATACTATGTGGAAACATTGTGGAACAGGAAGTAGTGGTTTCCAATCTGATTCTAAAACTTTAAGAAGGTGTACAGGCACATGTATCCCATTAGTAAGTAATTATGATTATTTGAGAATGAAATATTTTTTTCCATTTATGTGCATAATTTTTTCAAGTTGCCACTAACTTGTTAGGACATACACATTTGCTAATTTGTTTGAAATTAAATATAATGCTTAATAAATTGAAATATTCTTTTGACTTAGGGGAGAATGAATACTATTACTGAAACACTAAGTGTTGTGGACTGCTCTTCCTGGTTTCAGGAATTGTAACTTGACCCCCTGTGGTTAAGGGCCAGCGACAACCTTTGGAATGTGAGCAGCAGGAGACAAAGCTTGTCTCTGGTAGCAAATGCTGCCTCTGTTTCCTCTCCCTGCCTCCAAAGCTTGGTGGGAAGTCAATGATGTGTAAGACCCGTCACAGTGGGGGGCCACCTAAGCCAGGCTCGATCACGTGGGAGCCCATCATGGAAGGACTGGGGGGGCAGCAACAAAGAGGGAGCAAAGGACTCTCGCCCCCCAGCTTTGACATAGCCAGAGTCCCCATGTTCTCTGGGGGAAGTGCTTCCTGGCTCTAATCCCCTTAAGCCTGAATTCCCGATGGATGGGGAGGGGTGCAGCCCCTTGCCTTGCGAGAGCATGTCCTGGGGAACAATCTGGCATTGTTACCGAACAAAGGGTCCGAGGGGGGGGCAATACTTGGCCCACCCAGGGATGCCAAAAACTGCTACAGAAAACAGGGGCCCCTCCCAAGGACGATACACTAATATCTAATGGGCTCTTCTGTCCTCCGCCAATTGGAAACACATCTCTCAATGCCAGAGATTTGTGAAAAGGAAACAAAATGTTTATTTAATGCTATTCAGGCCTAATGCCTTCCTTAAAATATTAAAGTCTTTAAGGGTATACACCTACACACACACACACACAGCGCTCCCTTCTCCCACTGTCCCAACTCCGGGTACCGTAAATCAGGAAAAGAGCACAGGTCCGTTTTTCTCCCAGGCCGCTGGCACGTGAGCTGTGTCGCCTGCCTGTCCAGGCAGGATCTCCAAGTAATCCAAAGTCATGCGGCACCTTTCACCGGCAAGAGTTCTTTGTACCAAGTCCTAGTCAAAGTCTCTCCTGCTTTCCAGGCTACTCAGCCAAAGGGAGCACGCCAAAGCCGTGTGGGCCTCTTCTACCAAAGCCGCGTCTTTCTTCTTCACCTGGCCGCAGGGATCTCCATTCTGGCAAAGTTGCGTGGTTTTCTCTTCCACCTGGCCAAGAGGGGGTCTGCACTCTGCTGAAACTGCATGGCTCTCCCTCCTAATGGCTACAGGGGTCTACATCTTTCCAAAACAGCGTAGCTCTCCCCCTCATCTGGCCAAGAGGGGGTCCTCACTCTGCTAAAGCCACATGGCTCTCAAGCAGGCACTCTCTCCGAGAAGCCGCTCCCAATTCAAGCCTGGGTAGCCCCCACTCTGCTAAAGCCACATGGCTCTCAAGCAGACCCTCTCTCAGAGAAGCAGCTCCCAATTCTAGCCTGGGTAGCCGCCACTCCCTTCTCCCTGGCCCAGAACTTGGCCACAGCTATTTAACATATCTATGAAACCAGTTAAAGGTTATAGATATGTTAAATGACCATTCCAGAGGTTAGCTGCAAAACTGTTGCTATGCAAAACAGCTCTCAATGGCCCTGCTCCATTCATCCCTTCCCCCAACTGACACCTGGGGGGGGGGGGGGGCGGTGAGGACATCCTAATATTTCCTCCAATATTTCTGTACACTTTGAGTTCTGGACACCATTCCAAATCTTTTCTGGGCCCCCCCCCCTTGGCTGCACCCTGTATCAGCATCACAAAGACTTCCTGACAGACCTGTGAAATCTGCTCTGCTAAGAGTGCTTTCATTCATATGATAAGGGTCCAAGCAGGAAATGAGTATGTCTCCCAAAGTTTCTGCAACCCCTTTCCTGACAGACACTGACTCACATGAAGGCCTCAGATATCTTTGAAATGTGATCTACTGTTTGATCCTTGTCGCCCTGTATTCCTGTGTATTACAACCCAATAAAAGGTTATGGAGGAGGGTGCTCACGGCCTTTTTCCTCTGGGAAACTGGCTACCTCTCCTCCCTAAGCAGATCACATCATGTCTCTGTCATGTTTACTCTTATCCGTGGCAAAGAGGGGGAATTGCGAGGAAAGTTGCCCCCACAACTAAGTGATCTGTGAACAGAGAAATTTTGAGAATTTCTGTGAACAGACCATATTATATATTAATTTGGGGGTTAGGAGGTAGAAAGAGGGAAAGTCCTGTATTCATACGAGCGGTCAGTATACCATGAAAGTACTGGGTATCCGAATGGGAGGAAAGTGTTGCAGAAAGAAAGTGGAGTAGTTCTAAAGGAAAATTATAGATACAAATTACCCATGAATCCATTAGACTTCAAGCTCTATGAGGATAGGAACCAGGTTAATTTCATTCTCTTGTGCTTTCTCAGATCCTGTCATATTGTTTGGCAGAGCAAATATTTTCTGAAAAAAGAATGAAGGGAAGCCCTGGCTGGTGTAGCTCAGTGGATTGAGCGCGGGCCTGCGAACCAGACGGTCGCGGTTCGATTCCCAGTCAGGGCACATGCTTGGGTTGCAGGCCAGTCCCTGCAGGAGATGCATAAGAAGCAACCATACATTGATGTTTCCTTCCTCTCTCTTTCCCTTCCCCTCTAAAGATAAATAAATAAAATATTAAAAAAAAAAAGAATGAAGGGAATCTGTTTCTAACATTATCACAATCATTCAGCTTAAAGTTGATAAATGTACTCATTCTCTCTAGCAATCTAAAGTGGAAAGAATGTATTTGATTATATTGCAACTTATCCATAGGCACTGCTGTATTAGCCAATATTGACTGCCTCTTAGGAGTTAGTGACACCGCTACCCTGCTACTACTTCCCACCTAAGCTGGGGTCCACAAACAACTCTGTTGGGAACTAAATTCAGCATTAGGTAAAATTCATTGCTGAATTCAGAACACTGCTGTTGCGTATGTCTATCTTGATTCATTGATTTCTGAACACTTCTTGATTTGCTTAACTATAAGCATAATTAGCAGTGCCGACTTCAATCTTTACTTGCTGACCAATTGGTCTTTAATGTATTTCTGATCCCTCATGATATAAGGATCCATATTATTCACAATTGAGGATAACATGCAGTCCTTCTCAATCTAATGTAAAGCATGTTTTCTTTTTCTTAATTACAGTTTGCATTCAATATTATTTTATATTACTTTCAGGTATACAGCATAGTGCTGAGATAATCATATCCTTTACAAAGTGGTCCCCCTGATATTTCAAATACCCACCTAGCACCATACATACTTATTGCAGTATTATTAACTATATTCTCTATGCTGTACTAATATAAAGCAATTTTTTAAAGATTGTGCTTATTTATTTTTAGGCAGATGGGAAGGGAAGGAGAAAGAAAGGGAGGGAAACATCAATGTGTGGTTGCCTCTCATGTGCCCCGCAACTGGGGACCTGGCCTGCAACCCAGGCATGTGCCCTGACTGGGAATTGAACTAGCAGCCCTTTCATTCTCAGCCTGGTGCTCAGTCCACTGAGCCACACCAGTCAGGGCCAAATATAAAGCATTTTGATTTATTTTTTATCCTTACTTGAGGTCATGCCTATTAATTCTAGAGAGGGGGAAAAGGAGGAAGAGAGAGAGGGAGAAAAACCTCAATGTGAAGAGACACACATTAATTTGCTGTCTCTCATTCACACCCCAGACTGGGATAGAACCTGCAACCTAGGTACATACCATGACTACAATCAAACATGCAACCTATCGGTTTATGGGACAACACTCCAACTAACTGAGCCACACTGGCTGGGGGAGGTCAGTCTCTTTCTATTAAGATCTTCAATAACTGGTACTGGGAGAACTGTACTAGCACTTAGAAAAAAATGAAACTAGACCACCAGCTTACACCATACACCAAAATAAACTCAAAATGGATAAAAGACTTAAACACAAGTTGTGGTACCATAAAAATCCTAGAGGAAAATATAGGCAGTAAAATTTCAGATATCTCACAAAACAATATTACTGCTGATATATTTCCTAGGGCAAGGAAAACAAAAGGGAAAGCAAACAAAAGAGGTTGCATCAAATTAAAAAGTTTCTGCATAGCCAAAGAAATCATCATGAAAATGAAAAGGGAACTCACTGTATAAGGGAACATATTTACTAATGATACACCAGATAAGGGTTTAATCTCCAAAATGCATACATATGACTCAACACCAAGAAGACAAACAATCTAATTAAAATATTGGCAAAGGACCTGAATAGACACTTCTTCAAGGGAGACATACAGAGGGCCTAGAGACATATGCAAGAATGCTCAGCATCACTAGCCATCAGAGAGATGCAAATTAAAAATGCAAAAAACTATGGTACATTTACACAATGGAATTCTATGCAGCAGAAAGGAAGAAGGAACTACTACCCTTTGCAACAGCATGGATGGAACTGGAAAGCATTGTGCTGAGTGAAATAAGCCAGGCAGTGAAAGACAAATACCGTATGATCTCACCTTTAACAAGAAGCCAAACAACAAAACAAACAAGCAAGCAAAATGTAACCAAAGACACTAAAAGAGAGAACAGGCTGGCAGGGACCAGAAGGGAAAGGGCAGGAAATTTCAGGGGGAAAGGGGAAGGGTTTACAGGAACAAGTATAAAGGACACATGGACAAAAACTAAGGGGTTTGGAAAGGGGAGGGAGGTGGGGAACACTGGGGGGTTGGCTGGGATGGGAGTAAAAGAAAACTATTCTTGAACAACAATTAAAACAAATAAATAAAATAAAAAATAAAAAATATTTAAAAAACATAATTACAAACCACTTCACACAAGTCAGAATGGCCATCATAAACAAATCAACAATCAAGGAGTGCTGGTGAGGTTGTGGAGAAAAGGGAACTCTAGTACACTGTTGGTGGGAATGCAGACAAGTGCAGCCACTGTAGAAACTAGTATGGCACTTCCTCAGAAAACTAAAAATGGAACTGCCTTTTGACCCAGCAATTCCACTTCTGGGAATATACCCTGAGAACACTGAAACATCAATTCAAAACAATGTATGCACCCCTATGTTCATAGCAGTGTTATTTACAATAGCCCAGTGCTGGAAACAGCCTAAGTGCCCATCACTAGATGAGTGGAGTAAAAAGCCTTGGTACATTTACACAATGGAACACAATGCAGCAGTAACAAAGAAGGAGTCTATTACACTAAGTGAAATAATCCAGTCAATGAAAGACAAATACCATATGATCTCACTTATAAGTGGAATCTAATGAACAAAACAAACAACCAAATAGAATCAGAGGCACAGAAACATGGAACAGGATGACAGCTGTAAGAAAAAATGGGAAGGTACGTGCTGGGTGAAAAATGGTGAAGAGAGTAGTCAAAGAATGTGTATGTATGATCCATGGACATGGGCAATGGTGTGAGGATTGACTGTGGGAGTGGGGTGCAGAATGGTGGAAGGGGGCAAAGGGGAAAAGTGGGACAACTGTAGCAGCATAAATAATAAAATACTTAAAAGAAAAAAGATCTTTCACTGATTGGGTGAAGCCCCACACACATTATGGAGGGTAATCTACTTTATTCAATATCTACTGGTTTAAATTTTAATTTCATCTAAAAATACCTCCAAAGAAACATGAAGAATACCATTTGACTAAATACCTGGGTATCATCACCTTGACAAGTTGTCATATAAAATTAACTATCACACATGCACATTACAAAAAAAACTATGTGTTAGCAAAACTATGGGGAAATTAAATCCCTTGCACGTTGCCTGTGGGAATGTAAACTGGTGCAGTCACTGTGGAAAACAGTATGGTAGTGTTTGAAAAAAGTGAAACATAGACTATGATGTAGCAACTCTCCTTCTTAGGAATATAACCAAAAAAATCAAAAGCGTAAACCCACACAAATGTTTGCACACCATTGTTCATAGAAGCATTAGTCACAGTAGTCAAAGGTAAAAACATTCGACCTGGCTGGTGTAGCTCTGTGGATTGAGCACGGGCCTGTGAAAAAAAAGGGTCACCGGTTCGATTTCCAGTCAGGGCACATGCCTGGGTTGCAGGCCAGGTCCCCAATAGGGGGCACATGAGAGGTAACCACACACTGATGTTTCTCTCCCACTCTTTCTCCTTCCCTTCCCCTCTCTTTAAAAATAAATAAATAAAATATTTTTTAAAAAAGGAAGAAACACTCAAATGACACTCAAATAAATGAATGGATAAACATGCAGATGAATGGGTAGACAAATATGGTTCATACACAAAATGGAATATTATTTGGTCAAAAGAAATGAAATTCTGATAAATTCTGTAACATGTATTGTTATATGCAAATTGCGAGTGAAAGGAGTCCACAGAAACTGAGAGC